>NC_056746.1:644699242-644870651 GCF_019279795.1 Protopterus annectens
TGCTGAACTGGGCTGGCTTGAACTCCCTCACCTCCTTCATTGGTATCAACTCTCACTTGCCCACAAACTAGTAAACCATCCACTAAATGTCCCATCCCTCCAGAATCTACTCCAACCCTATCGCACCACCAGACCACAAAGATCCAGCAGCAAAAATCACTTGCAGATCACTAAAGCCAATAACTCTGCTGGTGAAGCACTATTCTCTTGCGCCATAGCCAAATTATGGAACTCACTCCCACCCACAATTTCCTCCATACCATCATGCACCCACTTCAAAACTTTACTAAAAGCGCAACTAAAAAATGCTCCCACTCTAATATCATCCACCCCATCCAACCACTACCTTTCTTTCCACTCCACTAACTACCTTGATTATAGCAAGCTCAGATGCTCATAAGCCAGTACTGATTATACAGCACGAACTTCTTCTTCTTGTAACATTTGTTAATGTCTGGTATGCGCTTCACAGATAAAGATTCTAGTTGTCTACTGATGTACTATGTTCTTCATCTGTAAATATGTTGTAAGTAATTGCTATGTAAATTGTTGATCACTATGTAATGCAATGTAAATACGGTCTGTTTATTTTAACTGTGGAGCTTTTCTCCCTGGGCCTCCGCTGAAAATGGACCTACGTCCAGTCGGACACTCCCAGTCAACAAATTTAAATAAATAAAATAAATAAATAAATAAAATTTGTAATATTTTATTATTTATCCTCATAGGATTACATATTCCTGGAAACACAACTGAAATGTTCCCAAACTACATGTGCACTTAAACGTAGCTGCTTGATTAAAAAGTATTACTCAGTTTAACATGCTGATTTCACAAGCTGTCTGCACAGTAAAAGTTACATTTTATATGTTACTTGAAACTGTCAGTTTCTAGTGCACATGAAAAGATGCATATTACTTTTTGCAACATGTTATCTTTGCAGTTACCTCACACTCTGCAAACTCACTTGGTAACTGACAGCTATTCATTTAAACTATCAGTTTAAATATTAAATGTGCCCTTGAAATGCTATTTACATTTTCAAAAAATATAATATGAACTGTAAAATGAATGATGTATAAGAAGTGAAGTAATGCATAGATTTCAAAGATAGTTCTTGACACTTCAGTAAAACTAAAAATATATATTCACAAGGAAGTATTACAATGTTTTAGTCTTCCAGTTAAAATAGCTTACTGTCAACATTATGCAATATCAGAAAGCTTGAAGAGCTAGGAAATTACTATTCTTTGTCTTTATAATGATTATTAGACAGATGTTAGACTCTGCTTTCTTTAATGAATTGTGACATGTTTATGAGGAAAAGTGGACTCAATTACTCACATTGGACTACACACATTCCTGGAAACAACTGAAATGTCCCCAAATTACTTGTGAATTTAAATGAAAAGTACAGTTTTGTACCTACCATAAATGTAGATGTTCGAGTGCTCATACAGCTGCAGTCATTACAGATGGGTTATCCTGCCGTCAGGCAGGTCCTCGGTCGGCCGAATTCCAAAATCTAGGTCCGGCGTCGGTTGTCGCTTCTTCCCTGATGTCAGTGCAACAGGGGTATAAAAAAAGAGGCAGCCGACGCCATCTTCTTCCGTTTTTCTTGCCCCAGATGTCAGGTGCCCCCAGAAGGAAGGCAAAACATAAATTTATGTAATCATGCAATATAGAATAATCAAAAAACTTTATTTGCAAGCAAATACACCATAAAAGAATACCCCAATAGGTTGTGTGAGAAGGTGTTTGTCATAAGGCCTGTCCTAAGAGGGGATGGAGGGGGGGTAACCTGGACTGCAGCTGTATGAGCACTCGAACATCTACATTTATGGTAGGTACAAAACTGTACTATGTTCATCGTGCATATAGCTGCAGTCATTACAGATGGGAAGAATCCCAACGCTAAGTAGGGGTGGCAGGCACTAAGTGGAGCTTGGAGGAGCAAGGATGCCCTGCAAGACTGCTGTGGCAAATCCTGCTCTAGATTTAGAGTATAGTGGAAGGTGATAGTGCTTGGAGAAAGTGTGCACTGAACTCCAAGTGGCTGCTTCCAAGATGTCCTTGGTAGGAACCCCCCTGAGGAAAGCTGCAGAGGTAGCTGTGGCCCTGGTGGAGTGGGATCTGATGCATGTAGGCACAGTTTTTCCATGAAATGAGTAACAAAAGCGTATGCAGTGGGCTATCCATTTTGAGACTGTTTGGAAATAGCCTTTCCTTGAGCACCTGTAGCATAGAATACAAAGTTGCTCGGATTTCCTGAATGGCTTTGTCCTGTCCAAATAATAACAAAGTTGTCTGTGAATGTCCAAGGAATGTAGTAGTCTTTCCCCTTTGTTTTGTGGGTTAGGATAAAAGGTAGGTAAGTGGATAGTCTGATTCAAAGCTACACTGGATACAACCTTTGGCATAAAGGTAGGGTTGGTTCGTAAGGAAACTCTGTCCTGATGGAAAATGATGAAAGGTTGCACAGCCATGAGGGCCTGTAGCTCCGAAACCCTGCGTGCTGAGGTGATAGCCAGAAGGAAGGCCATTTTCCATGACAAGTATTGTAGTTCTGTTGAAGAAGCTGGCTCGAAGGGAGGAAGGGTCAGCTTTTCCAATACGAAGTTGAGGTCCCAAGCAGGGACTGGTGGTTTCCTTGGGGGTTTTATATTCTTTGCCCCTCTGAGGAACTGCCATAAGAGAGGATGAGAGAATAAAGGAGGATCTGTGTTGTATTGTGCAGAAATGGCTGAAGCATGGATTTTGATGGAGAAGGAAAGTCCACTGTTTAACATCTCAGCTAGGTACTGTAAAATTTGAGGTAAATTTAGTACCCAAGGATTCTGGCCCTTTACTTGATTCCAGGCACAAAATCGTTTCCATTTGGCGGAGTAGGCTTTTCTAGTAGAAGGTCTTCTGGCCTCCAAGATGACATCCTGCACCTCCTTGGAGAGGAGGGTCTGTTGGGAAATCAAGGAATTCTCCATGCAGCTGGATTTAGGGTTTTGAGCTGGCTGTGAAGGGCTTTGTAGTTGTGCTGGGACAACAGAAGAGGGACTAGAGGTAGGATCCATGGTGGGGAATGTGTCAGGCTCTTCAGGAGCGGATACCAGTGTTGTCTTGGCCAGTCTGGAGCGATGAGAATCACTTTCGGCCTCTCTGCTCTGGCTTTTAATAGGACTTTGGGCAGCAGAGGAAGAGGCGGAAAGGCATAGACTGTCAACGTTGTCCAATTGAAATAAAGTGCATCCACTTTCCAGGCCTGTGGATGATAGGTCCTTGAACAAAATTTTTTCAACTGGTAATTTCTGTGGGTAGCAAAGAGATCTATGTCTGGCTGTCCCCATGCCCGAGTTATCTTTGTGAAAACTTGAGGATGCAACTTCCATTCGTGTGGATCTGTCATATTTCTGCTTAGGCTGTCTGCCAGTGTGTTTTCCTTCCCTGGCAGGAATTGTGCCTGTAGTTGAATTTGTAATTCCAGTGCTGTGTTCCATAGGGTCATGGCTTGCCTGCACAGGGGGTATGAATGAGTTCCCCCCTGTTTGTTTATGTACCACATCACTGTGGTGTTGTCTGTCCTTATCAATAGCTGGCCTGGAAGCAGTATGTCTTTGAAGGTCATAATAGCATTTTGCATGGCTAACATTTCCTTTTGGTTGATGTGTAGGTGCTTCTCTTTTTGGGACCATTTTCCCTGAATGCACTGAACTGTCATGTGTGCTCCCCAGGCGTAGTCTGAGGCGTCTGTTGTGATTGAGTTGCTTGAGGTACACAGAAAGGGAGACCTGTGTTTCTTCGGCATGCTTGAGCCCACCATAAAAATTCCTTTTGAAGGCATGGAATTAGTGGTTTAATTGTTTCCAAGCTGTGGCTGTGTTGAGACCATAAGTTTTTTAGGTACCATTGAAGTTTCCTCATATGCAGCTTTGCACATGGGATTAGTAGGATGCAAGATGCCATGAATCCCAGAGCCTGCAGGACTTTCCTTGCAGTCAGCCTGGTGATGGTTGCCATTTTGCTGAAGTATTGAGACAGTTGCAGTTGTTTGTCTGGCGTGAGGTAGGCCATCTGGGTGATTGTATTCAAGCTGGCACCGAGGAAAATAATTTGTTGAGAGGGTATTAGTTTTGATTTCTTTTTGTTGACTGTGTATCCCAGAAAGTTCAACAGTTTTATTACAAACGCCAGGTGTTTCAGTAGTATGTCCTTGCTGTCCGCTTGGATCAGGCAATCGTCCAGATATGGGTAGATTTGTATTCCTTGTAGTCTGCAGAAGGCGATTACTGATGCCAGGCATTTCGTAAACACTCTGGGGACAGTAGATAAGCCAAAGGGCAATGCAGAGAATTGATAATGGGTTGAACCTGCAAGAAATCTGAGGTATCTTCTGCAATCTTGTCTGATAGGGACATGCAGGTATGCCTCCTTGAGGTCCAATGTTACCAGCCAAGACTCCTTGCCCAGCATGGGAAGAAGCTGCTGTAATGCGAGTATCTTGAATTTTGGTACCTGTAGGTATGTGTTTAGGATGGATAGGTCTAAGATAGGTCTCCAATCTTCGTCTTTCCTTGGTACCAGGAATAGTCTGGAATAAAACCCTTGACCTTGCTCTTTTGCAGGTACCTCTTGAATCGCTTTCATGTCCATGAGAGCTGAAATTTGTTTTTGTGCCTCTGCCCTTTGATTTTGCGGCAGGTTTGGCATGCCTCTCATTTTTGGAAGGGTGTGAAAGTGGAACCTGTAGCCTGTCTATAATGTCCAGAATCCATTTGTCTTTTGTAACAATATGCCAATTTTTTGAGAATAATGCCAGTTTTCCGTGCAAAGGTGCTGCCAATAAAGCTTTGCTTGGCAGGTATAGGGGGAAGTTATTGTGTCTGTTTTCTAAATGACTGTGATCTATCTTCTCCACCTCTTGGGGTTGGTGCTTGCCACTGTCTGGCTCTGAAAGATCCTTGAGGTTGCCCTCTACCCCTTGGGCGTCTGTATCTGCCCCTTTGAGGTCTGTCCGTGGCTGGAAAAGAACAATTTTTTGAAGGCCAGTTTCTGCTGAAACGTAGCGGTTGTACCTGCAGGAAATCTTTCACCGTTTGCATTGATTTCGCTTTTTCCTCCATTTTTTTAGTACCACCTCAGCTTTAACACCAAACAATACATCTTTTTGAAGAGGTGCATCTAATAATTTAGCTTTGACATGATCTGGTAAGGCTTGCTCTTTGAGCCAAGCATGCCTACGTATAACAGACCCCGTAACAGCAGCTCTACATGAGGCCTCTAAAGCATCAAAACCACACTGCAAGGTATGTTTACCCACTTGTTCTGCACCATGCAACAAATCCTGCAACTCTTAAATCTGGTTGTTCTGGTTATGTCATTTTGCTTTTCAACTGAGATAACAAAAACTGTTGATACTTTAACATATGGAACTGACAGTTTAATGCCCTCATGGTTAAAGTGGCCGAGGTGTACACCTTTTTCCCCCACCTTTCTAAAGCTCAGGAATCTCTCTCTGAAGGTAATGTTTTTTTAGCAGTAGAGGCCTTAATTCCCTTGGGACCCTGTGAAACAGTTTCTGGGTCAGCAGTATGGCTTTTTTATAGGAACTGGTGAGAATCAGGAACCCGGTAATACCTGTCTGGTTTAACAGGGGCAGGAGGCAAAGAATCTGGATTACGGCTGGCTTCTGTGTACACATCATCCAATATATCTAAAACAGGAGGGATAGCCAGGGGGCTATGCTGGGGGAGCAGAAGAAAATCCCTGAGCCTTTTCTTGGAATCTGAGTAATCTTGGCCTTCTCCCAGTGAAAGTGTTCCCTCAATGTATGTGAGGTTTCCCCAAAAGAGAAGTCCTCAGGGGGGAAGACAGAGGGAATAGACTCCTCTGCATCAGAGTCTTCAAAAGGAGAATAGGCATAATCCTGGTCCTCAGAATGTTCAGAGGTAATAGAGGCTTGATCTGAGGAGGGGTAGTCTTCCTCTAATCTGGGCCTTTTGTCAGAGGGGGGGTTGAGAACCCCTGATAAGAGTAATCAAATCCTCAGCCATTTTGAGCATCTGTTTTTTAGGCATGGGGCCTTGAGAAGGTGTCTGTGGTCCCTGTTTTTTGGTTTTCATGGCTGCTTTAGATTTAGTGAAAGCTTTAATAGAAAAGGAGGAAGGCCTGAAGACACCTTGAGAAATGGCAGGCCTGTCTAAACTCTGAGTTTCCCCGCCAAGAGTGGCGTCGGTATCTGCAGTAGAAATGGGGACCGAGGAGCCTGCGACCTCGGGTACTGAAGTCACCGGTAATGTAGTGTCATCGGTACTCAGGGGCTGCGTAGGCACCTCGCTGAGAACCAGAGAACACTGGTATCAGTAGTCGGTGCGGACCTCGTATGTCGGTCCTTATCTTTGCGTCTTTTACTCAAAACTGGAGTTGGGAGTATCCGACGACATAATATAATTACATTTTTTACCAAAATAGTGAAGGGCGAACTCCGCCCGGCACTTAATAGTGCGCTTGTTGAATCTAGCACAAAAACGGCAGGCCGAGACGTCGTGGTCTGGGCCTAAGCAAGGTATACAGAAAGAGTGGAAATCCTTATGCGGTATTTGCTTCCCACATGAAATGCAATTATTAACTTTGTCTGACATTGGTTTGAGGCAAGAAAAGTTTCCCCAACGGGGTACTTAGCTTTCAAGAAGACTTCGGCTGAAATATTTTCGTAAATCTCAGGAGCTGGCCGACCGGCACTTGCGAACTGCTTCTGCTTCGGGCACCGCGTGGCAAGAAAGACTGAAGATGCCGTCAGCTGCCTCTTTTATACCCCTGTCGCACTGACGTCAGGGAAGAAGCGACGACAACCGACGCCGGACCTAGACTTTGGAATTCGGCCGACCGAGGACCTGCCTGATGGCAGGATAACCCATCTGTAATGACTGCAGCTGTATGCACGATGAGCATCTGCCTGATTAATAAGCTATCTGCTCTATATATGCTACATTATATATGTCACTTGCATATGACAGTCTCTAGAGCACACGAAAAAATACATAATTTTGCAACATGCTATATTTGCACTAACCATATATTCTAAACTAACTCAACTGGCAACTGACAAGTTATTTGAAACATCAGTCTAAATATTAATTGTGCCCTTGAAATATTGCTGCCGTTTTGACAAAACAAAACCTGAATTGAAAAAGGAATGATTTGAAGAAGTGAAGTATTGTACAGATTTCAAAGACAGCTATTGACACTACAATATAAGCAGACATGTATACATGTAAGGAAAATTTGAAATGCTTTATATTTTTAGTTAAAATAGCTTATTGTTAACTTTTTGCTTTATCTGAAAATTTAAAGAGCTAGGAAATTATTTCTAATTTGTCTTTATGTTTACTAAAGTGATGTTAGTCACTGACTTGTTTAATGGATTGCAAGTCATGTACAAGACGGACTACTGAATGTCATTTTTGTTTACCTATGTTTGCTGAATTTCTTTTATTAATACTGATTTAAAACAAGGGAAAGAAAGGGAAGATAAATCTCTGTTTTTGGTCAAGGGAGGAGAGGCTTAAGAGTATTCTAACTTCCCAGAGAACTCTCCAAGATGCTCTAAATACTATGCGATTAATACTTACCCAAGGTAAGTCTCGATTACCATTTACCTTCACATTCATTCTAGACCAGATGTGACTACCCATTCTGGAAGCAGGAGGTGCCCTATGCAGGATAGGAATTGTTAGGGTGATCATAGCTCATTCTTAGACTCTGCTTTGTAAGTCTATAAATATGTAAATGCATTGCACACTAGAATGTAGGGCGCCTCTACTCAGAGTCAGGATACCACTGATAAGCCATGTCTTTTCATAAGTGTAAGTTGAAGTTGGTGAGCTGAAGAGTGGGAAAGTAATGGAAGACAGTACACCTACAGTAAATTCATATTTCATTGGTAATCACTCATCGTCTCCCGCCGAGTCCTTTTAGTCAAATTACTTTATTAATAATCTATTTGTTGTTGGCTTATTTAGTGTATGCTCCACTGTTGCATTTAATTTACCCAAAATGACATATCTGACATGTTTGGGATCTCTTAAAGGCAGTGGCGGCTGGTGACTTCAAATCAAAGGGGGGCTGCAGGAGACAGCTGAATGGGTAGGGTCAAGGGGAATGGGGTGTGGTCAACTAGAAAGGGGAGGAGCTAAAACCACAAAAACTAACTTTAATTAAATACACTGCTCTGGGTGGCAAACCATCATTATGAGAGTCCAATCAAGACAAAAATAAGTGTAGAAGAATAAAAATATTTCAATGCATTGGCTGCATGACAGCTTACTTAATATATCAAGATGGAAACAAAAGGTTGTGAGGCATGAAAAAATAAATTACTTTTTAAATACGTTACTGGAATGCCAGTCAAAATCAAGTATAAGAAAAACCAGAAGCACTCAACACAAACCACTTCTCCTTGCACTGCAGTTCTAATTATAATTTATATTCAGCTTTATTAAAGTACCAAGTAACATGCTGAAAGTAGAAATCTCTGTGATGCCCTCACTTGTAAAAATGCTTCTTATCCAAAAAAGACCTGCTGCCTGACAACTATCTACTTGTTTCATGGGGAAAACATGATCAAAGTAAAAAATGAAAAGCAAACAAGAAACAAGCTCAAGATACATTGCTTAAAGGATTACTGTACAGGTCATGGACCACACATGATTGGCATTCTGTTTAGTTTACGGGTAAAGTCTGTAGAGATGACTGGAAGTCTCCAACAAGTGTAATGAGCTTTTTAAAATAATGGAATCCTGTCCTTTAATACCCAAGGCTTATACATTATCTAGTCAAGTATTATCTGCATGGCAACAACAGAAAGGCTTTCAACGTTGGCAATTCTTTAGCAGTATGCTTATTAAAGCTTACTTGCATCTTACGATCTCAGACAAGCTTACCTTTATGGTCATTAAAGCATTGCTACTTAAACACAGAGCAACAGGCATAAAGCAACAGTACAAAAATATGACAGAAACCAGACCGTTCTGCAAAATCAAGGACAGATGAAAAGCCACTGTAGTACCTGTGTCTACCTTGGATGGGGGGGACATACTGCATAATTACTCCTTGTCTTGCTTGGACACATCCAGAGTCACTACATGGGGGAGTGGGGTGCAACAAGTATGTCACAATTTGAAATGTCTCTGGCTGACTGTGATGGCCCTGACACATTTGTCATACCTCTCAACCTCAGAGCAAGAAATCTGGACAAAGCCATACACAGAAGTGGGACAAAGGCCCAAAAATAAGGACAATTTTTAAATATTGCTCTAATAAACTTAGAAAGATAATAGAATAGGTCTTGCATTAGTATGAATTTTCTGAAGGGTATAAAATCTGAAACTCAAATGTCTGTCATTATTTTCTAACTTCAGTCTTTAGTGATTTGTCACTAATTTGCCAAAAAACACAATTTTATGAAAAATGGACCAAAAATGTGATGCAAAAATATAAAATACCCACACAATACAGCTGGGAACCTGTAAAAGAAGGGACACTAATATTAGTACTGCTAACTTGAGCAGCTGACAAAATAAAATAATCTACATGCATTTTAAGTAATCTATAACACTGATTATTACAGTTATTTCTTAATTGTAAACCCTCCATGTTTTCTTCCAAAATTGCTATTTTGCGGAGGGATTATTAGGGGGAAGAGCAACATTTTGAGCCAAAATCGGGGACAGTTGAGAGGTTGGCTATGCCTAATTCTATAAAGCAATTTATTTGCATGTACCTCTCAACCTGTCAATGCAGTAAATCTGAACAAGGCCAAATATATTGAGGGAACATATAAACAGTACTAAAAATTGCTCTTGTATAAATTGAGACAGTTGATAGAATAACGGTTCATACTTTAGCATGCATTTTTCTGAAGGTTATGAAGTCTGAAACTCAGTGTATCATTATTTAGTGACTTAATTCCTAAATGACTTGCCGGAAAACTACAAATTTTATGAAGAACAAACCAAAAATAAGAAGCAAAAATCTATTCATTCTTTGAAAATCTGGACAGTTGGGAAGTATAGTTCAGCTGGGCCTGTCTGAGATTGTTGCCCTTCCCCCCTGACAAAATCATGGTTGAATGGAGCCTCTGCAGCCATTCCAATGAACCATTACTTGGCTATTTCACTCCATTTACCATAAACACTAATGTGCATACTGCTTTACTTCTATGATGAGTTGGACTTCATTTGAAAGTTTTATTTTGTATTTTACAGCACAAACACTAAGTCATCTGCTAAACAAAGCAATGCAGTCTCACAATGAAAACTTAGCATTAAAACTTCTCTGCCCTTGAAACTCACACTCAAAGAAAATACATTTTGCCAATGGCAGATAAAGATTAATTTTGGGCTGTTTTCAAATCATAGGCCCCTTGCATATGAAACATACATGTGCTCTTTGATACACCTTCCTCATTGTACTAAATTATATTCCTTGTACAATACAGTACAGTTGTTAGAGGGAGTTTTAAATTTGTTTTGAACATTTTTCCAGTAAGCAATGAAACAAAACGCATGCACCCATAATGGCAAAACTGCCCAGTTCAGAACATTTATCATAAAAGTCTACTCAGACTTCCACAGTCCACCATTATTAGTAAATATGCACAATTCTACAGTCCACCATTATCAGTAAATATGCACAATTCTACAGTCCATTATCAGTAAATATGCCCAATTCTACAGTCCATTATCAGTAATAAATATGCACAATTCTACAGTCCATTATCAGTAAATATGCAGAATCTCTGAAGAAGTAAAAGTCATCTAAATAATTCCACATTAAAGAAATCTGTAACTAATGAAGAGGTTGCTGCTAGCAAACACCTTTATATTTCATGGTTTCATCGAAAAATAAAGCGTCTGTTGCCCCTCGGGAATAAATTGCCTATATTACATTAAAAAAATGATAAGCTAGTAATATTGCAAGAGGAAATGGATGGCAAACTGATGAGACTCATAGTTAGTATCTTCACCAAGGAGAACATTCTCAGTACGGCAGCATCCACCCCTTGTGGGAGTAGAATCCACAGCCTTCTGCATCAAAAGCAAGTACACAACCTGTTGTGCTATTAACAAGGCAAACAAACTTCACTTAAGCAACACTAAACTTCTGTTCCCCTCCAGCACTCAGCTCCTTGTAAAATCTACTCAATAACTACATCTCAACTTTGCAGCACAAGAAAACTGGAAAAAGCCAAAATGTATTGGGGGGGGGGGGTGTCAAAAGCCCAAAAACCAGGGACACATTAAACATTGCTTGTATAATCTTGGAAAGTTGCTAGAATAAAATGCTGTGTTACCACCATACATTTTACTGCCAAGGTCCCTGCACAAAACAGTCAGAGCAACATACCACTACGCCAAATCAGCTGCTTTGTGAAAGAGAAATGCTGCGTTACTACCATACATTTTACTGCCAAGGTCCCTGTGCAAAACAGTCAGAGCAACATACCACTACGCCAAATCAGCTGCTTTGTAAAAGGGAGGAAGACTGAAACTTAAATGGCTATCATTTAGTGAATTCAGTTCTCACCACAGCTGAGAACCTCTTAGTACAAAACACCTGGAGAAACCCAGTAATGAGGGAATGCAGCCCTTAAACATATTCAGTGAATTCAGTTCTTGCCATAGCTGTCAACCTTAGCACAAAAAACCTGGATGAAGCCAATAATGGGGGAATACAGTCCCAAAAATAGGGACAAATTTAAAATATTCATCTTATAAACGTAGAAAATTGCTAGAATAAAAGGTTGTGTTACGGTTGTGTTACTATGTATTTTCTGAAGAACATGAAGTCTGAAATTCAAATGCCTGTCAATTTTACTGCTGACAAAACAAAAACAATTTTCAGAAGAGACCCAGGGAGAAATACTGCAGACACGTCTTTGTAAAATGGCAGGGCACCAGAGCAAATCCACACAAACACAGGGAGGAGATGCAGACTCCACACAGAAGGCACCCCAGCCAAGAATCAAACCAGAAAACCTATAGCTGTGAGGCAGCAATACCACCACTGTACCATCAAATATGCAAGGAATTAAACATTCAGAAACCTGAAGTCTGAAATTCAAATGCCTGTCAATTTTATTTAACATTTGTTAATCAGGACAGTCTGACTTGGAACAAAAAAAATTTCAGCAGAGGCCCAGGAAGAAATAATGCAGACATGTCTTTGTAACATGAGAGGACACAAAAGCAAACCCACACAAACACAGGGAGAAAATACAGACCCCACAAAGAAGGCAACCCAGCCAAGAATCAAACCTGAGAACCTGCAGCTGTGAGGCAACAATGCTACCACTGCACCATCAAATATCAAGCATTGCAACATTTACAAACCACATATATTATGAGGAACAGATCAGATCAAATAAGAGGCAAACATCTGCGATTTTTTTTTACAAATGGTGGTGGGTAGGGAATTCAGGTCTTTAACACCTGCATGCAAGGTACAGGGTTCAAGTCTGAGGTATTCCCTACCACACACACACACACACACACACACACACACACACACACACACACACACACACACACACACACACACACACACACACACACACCTGTAGTAGCAAACAACAAAAACTAAATATACTGCCCTGGGTGCCAAACCGTCACTATGAGAGTCCAATCAAGACAAAATGAAGTGTAGAAGAATAAAAATATTTCAATGCATTGGCTGCATGACAGCTTAATATCTAGATGGAAACAAAAAAGGTTGCGAAGCATGAAAAAATAAATTACTTTTTTTTTTAAATACATTAATGGAATGCCAGTCAAAATCAAGTACAAGAAAAACAAGCAGCACTCAACTCAAACCACTTCTTGCACTGCAGTTCTAATTATAATTTATATTCAGCTTTATTAAAGTAACAAATAACATGCTGAAAGTAGAAATCTCCGATGCCCCCACTTGTAAAAATGTTCCTTATCCAAAAAAAGACCTGCTGCCTGACATCCACTTGTTTCATGGGGAAAACATGATCAAAGTAAAAAATGAAAAGCAAATGAGAAATAAGCTCAAGATACAGCGCTTAAAAGGATTACTGTACAGGTTATGGACCACGCAATTGGCATTTGGTTTACGGGTAAAGCCTGCAGAGATGACTGGAAGTCTCCAAGTTTCATAGTTTCATAGTATAGTACTAGGCTATCTGCCCTGGGGCATTTGTAAGCCTAGCCATAGTGATGTGGCTTTTGCCACCCCATGAAATGGTACAAAAATGTACAGAATAAAATTAGAATACTGTGCCTCTGTCTAGTAGTGACACAATGAAGGTCCCCTTATATAATATAATTAGTTTACTGTGCCCCTGTCTAGCAGTGACACAGATGTGACCCCTGGGGTAAACTTACGATCTCCCATCCACTCATCAAGATTTCTCGGAGAGTCAGTGAGGGGCTCTGCCTAATACGAACTGGGATCTTGTTCCAAAGCATGGGAAGCCTCTGGGTTATGAATCTATCCCTCCAGCATGTCTTATTCATACTTGTGCCGAGGTTTAAGTCTTTAGCTCTCGTGATCCTGATGGATTTGGATTTTTTTGAGGTGGAGCATGTCCATCAGATCCTGATTGGACATGGCCTTGTACGTCAGGCAGAGATCACCTCTGAGCAGGCGGTATGCTACTGAATACAGCTGAAGTTTCTTTACTCTGGCAGAATAAGACATATGTTGGAGACCCTTGATCCTCTTGGTGAGGTACTTTTGTGGTCTCTCCAGCTGTTGCAAATGCCGGGTGAGGTACATACCAAATGGGGCATTGTACTCCATCATGGGTCTGATGAGGGAGGAGCATAAATGACATCCCTGGATCTGGATGTGAATCCCTCCATGATGAGGTGTGCAAGGTAGAATGTTTTTCTAACCACTTTGGCAAGGTGGGTGTCAAATGAGAGGTCGCTGTCGACTTGGGTCCCTAGGTCTCTGATTACTTTTTCCGTACTCAGTGGGTTGCTGTCTATGTGATAATGTGTGGGTACTTCGTTTTTCCCAAAGGGGATGACTATACATTTTTTGGCATTTAGTTTAAGGCCGTGACTCCGGCACCAGTTGTCCGTTTCTGTGAGGCCTTTTTGTAGGATGTATGTGTCCGCTGGTGTATCGACTATGGCACCTAGTTTGCGGTCATCTGCGAACTTTGTCAGCCACAACTCTCCCATGTTTGCTTTAACATCTGAGAAATAAATGCCGAACAAGAGGGGTCCCAAGACAGATCCCTGTGGGACACCACTTGTGACTAGCTTTGAGTCTGACATTGCTCCAGCGATTTTAACTTTATGGGTTCTGTCCTTTAGCCAGTTTGCAACCCATCTAGTGGCATAAGGGTTTACGTTTAAGCTGTTGAGCTTATCTATGAGGCGTGAGTGGGGTATTGTGTCGAAGGCCTTAGCCAAGTCCAGGTAGGCTGTAAGGACTGCTTTGCCCTCATCAATGGCTCTAGTGACGGTTTCGAAAAAGTCAACCAGGTTCAAAAGGCAGGATCTGCCCTTTAACAAAGCCGAACTGGGTGGGGTCAAGTGTCTGTAGGTCCCCTATGTCTCTGTTTATGAGTTCCATAATGATTCTTTCCATAGCTTTGCAGACCAGGCTGGTTAAGCTTATGGAGCGGTAGTTCCCAGGGTCTGTAGAGGTACCCCCTTTGTGGAGTGGGACCCACTGTTGCTGTACGCCAGTGTTCAGGTACATATCCTGAAGTAAGGCTAAGGTTAAATAGCATTTTTAAGTGTGGGTTTAGCTCCTCTTGGAGTTCACGTAACACGCAACCCAGGATACCGTCAGGTCCCATTGATGCTGTGTTTTTAGCTTTGTTTATGGCGGTTCTCACTTGGACATCTGAGATGACAGGGAGATTACATTCAGCTGGGATAAGTATTTCTTCTTTTGGGGTGAGGGAGGAGAAATTTGCACTGAACCTGTCAGCCAGAATGTTGGCAATATCTGTGGGTTCAGTGTATTTTTTGTTGTTGTGAACTAACTCTGAGCATATCTGAGGGTTTCCGCCCAGGTTTCTAACATAGCTGAAGAAGGCTTTGTGGTTATCTTTAGTGTCCTTAGTGATTTTTCTCTCAAAGTTGGCCTTGGATGTATTTATGAGAGAACGTAGTTTTCTGCTAATGTTGATCAGAGAGGTCTTCCCTTCATGGGATTTTGCTCTGACGTGCAGTAGCTTCCTTCTTTTGTTATACAATTTGTTAATGGCTGAGGTCCACCAGACAGGACGCTTGCCTTTGGTGGAGAGGGACTTGGATTTATTTGGGATTGCATGATCCATGCATTCTTGGAGATGTCAAAGCATTTGTGAAGGATTCGGCATTGTGGGATGTGGTATCCACTGGCACAGTGGGCTTAAAGGATACCATCTCAGTCTTAAGAAGAGTGAAGTCTGCTTTTGAGAAGTTTTTCACTGTGGTCTTTTGTGCTGGGGGTGGAGGTGGGATATGTATATCCAGGGTGATTAGTTTGTGGTCAGATCTCACTAGTGAGGGGTATACTTCTGGTGTGGAGCATTTTGTCCCCATGTTTGTGATGATCAGGTCTAGTATATTATCTCCCCTAGTGGGAGAGGTGACTAGTTGTTCCAGTGCATTTGAATTTATGAATTCCAGGAACCTTTGGGCTAGGGTATTAGGGCTAGAATAATGTACCCAATCTATGTTTGGGTAGTTGAAGTCTCCCAGTATGATGGTATTTTGTGATACATTCATATCCTCCAATGTCTTCAAGAAGGCTGAGTGGGGTTCCTGAGATTGGGAGGGCGGTCTGTAACATGCTACCAGTTGTATAGCAGTTTTGCCTATGGTTAGCTGCACCTGTATGGTCTCTGATGCTTCATGTGTTGCTACTAACCTAGAGGTGTGGGTGTCCTTGATGAATATGGACACTCTCCCTCCCTTTGTGGTTCAGCCCGGGTTTTGGGGCCGAAAAGCATGATACGAGGTATAGCCTGGTAGCGCTGGGGTGCTCTCAGGAGCCTTGAACCAGGTTTCAGTTACTGCACAGACGTCGATGTTCTCCATGCTGAGGAGTGCATCGAGTGCCTGCATCTTGAGATTTAGACTTCTGGCGTTGAGCAGCATTACCCTTAGTTTTTTTCCATTTTTGTTTTCTAAGGAGGTGGGTTTGTCTTTTGAGCCTTGCCTAAAAAAGGCACTATGGGGGTGGCAAGAGCCTTAGCCAATATCCGGAAGCCCAGTGGCGACAGGTGTAAGCCATCCCTTGCGAAGCAGCGTGGCTTGTCCAACATGTCATCCCAGGCAGACAGACATTGGATCCCCTTAGAATGACACCAGTACTTGAGCCAATTATTAAAGCTGATCATCTTGTCTTTGTATTGTGGTATCATTCTTGGTGAGGGCAAGATGCTGCACAGGGTCAGGGTCATACCAGCCTGGGCTACATAATCGGAGAGCTCCTCTATGTCTCTTTTCATGTAGTTCAGGGAGGTACGTCTCGGGTCATTCACGCCAGCATGGACAATGACGGAGTCATATTTGTACTTGCTTTGGAGTGACTTGAGTGCATGTGTTATGTGGCAGATCCTAGCTCCCGAGAGACAGCTCACAGTCACCCTCTCCTTGTTCAGCCTGGTCAGCGGGACATCAGTGTGTCTGACTATAGAGTCACCTATTACTAGTGTATCAGGCATGGTGTTTGGCTTTAAGGGCTGTGATTGGTTGACACACTGATTTATTGAAGTATGTGTTGCGTGTGTTTTGAGGTGGTGGATTTTTGGATGTCTGCTTTGGGAGCCTCTGTTGTTTTGGTACGTTTTTTATTAGAGCCTCCGAGTATGTCTTTGTGTTTTTATGTGTTTGGTTTGCAGTTGTGGTAGGTCTAGGGCAGGTTCCCAGCTGTATTGTGTTGCTATTTTATAGTGTAATGAGACTCTTAAAATAATGTAATTCTGCCCTTTATTACAAATACTGGCATATGCATTTCAATACCCAAGGCTTATACATTATCTAGTTAAGTATTCTCTACATGGCAACAGAAAGGCTTTCAATGTTGGCAATT
Source organism: Protopterus annectens (assembly GCF_019279795.1). Lineage (NCBI taxonomy): Eukaryota > Metazoa > Chordata > Ceratodontiformes > Protopteridae > Protopterus > Protopterus annectens. Next base: position 644,716,304 of record NC_056746.1, read on the forward strand.
CTTTAACAGTATGCTTATTAAAGCTTACCTGCATCTTGCAATCTCAGCCAAGCTTACCTGATGGTCATTAAAGTATTGCTACTTAAACACAGCAACAGGCACTGAGTAATAAGCATAAATCAACAGTACAAAAAATATGACAGAAATCAGACCATTCTGTAAAAATCAAGGACAGATGAAAAGCCACTCTAGTACTTGTGTCTACCTTGGATGGGTGGGATTCTCTGCACATTCACACTGCATAACTACTCCTTGCCTTGCTTGGACACATCCAGAGTCACTACATAGGGGAGTGGGGTACAACAAGTATGTCACAGTTTGAAATGTCTCTGGCTGACTTGTGATGGCCCTGACACATTTGTCATACCTCTCAACCTCAGAGCAAGAAATCTGGACAAAGCCATACAAAGAAATGGGACAAAGGCCAAAAAATAAGGACAATTTTTAAAATATTGCTCTTATAAACTTAGAAAGCTAACAGAGGTCTTGCATTAGTATGAATTTTCTGAATGGTATGAAATCTGAAACTCAAATGTCTGTCATTATTTTCTAACTTCAGTCTTTAATTATTTGTCACTAATTTGCCAAAAAAACACAATTTTATGAAAAATGGACCAAAAATGTGATGTAAAAATATAAAATAGCAACACAATACAGCTGGGAACCTGTCAAAGAAGGGACACTTTAATATTAGTACTGCTAACTTGAGCAGCTGACAAAATAAAATAATCTACATACATTTCTGAAATAAAAGTAAATTACAGTTATTTCTTAATTATAAACCCTCCATGTTTTCTTCCAAAATTGCTATTTTGCGGAGGGATCATTAGGGGAAGAGAAACATTTTGAGCCAAAATCAGGGACAGTTGAGAGGTTTGGCTATGCCTAATTCTATAAAGCAATTTATTTGCATGTACCTCTCAACTTGTTAATGCAATAAATCTGGACAAGGCCAAATATATTGGGGGAACATATAAACAGTACTAAAAAATGCTCTTTTATAAACTGGGACCGTTGATCGAACAGGTCTTACTTTAGCATGCATTTTTCTGAAGGTTATGAAATCTGAAACTAGTGTGTCATTATTTAGTGACTTAATTCCTAAATGACTGCAGAAAACCACAAATTTCATGAGGAACAAACCAAAAATAAGAAGCAAAAAATCTATTAATTCTTTGAAAATCTGGACAGTTGGGAGGTATAGTTCAGCTGGGGCTGCCTAAGTTTGCCGCCCTTCCCCCTCACAAAACCATGGTCGAATGGAGCCTCCCCCTGCAGCCATTCCAATGATCCATTACTTTGCTATTTCACTCCATTTACCATAAACACTAATGTGCATACTGATTTACTTCTATGATGATTTGAACTTCATCTGAAACTTTTATTTTGCATTTTACAGCACAAACACTAAGACATCTGCTAAACAAACTTGGCATTAAAACTTCTCTGCCCTTGAAACTCACATTAATTGAAACATTAAAACCCACATTCAAAGAAAATACATTTTACCCGTGGCAGATAAAAATTAATTCTGGGCTGTTTTCAAATCATAGGCCCCTTGCATATGAAACGTACATCTGCTCTTTGATGCACCTTCCTATTGCTTTGAACATTTTTCCAGTAAACAATGAAACAAAACTGCCCAATTCAGAACATTTATATCATAAAAGTCTACTCAAACTTCTACAGTCCACTATTATCAGTAAATATGCACAATTCTACAGTCCACCATTATCAGTAAACATGCACAATCTCTGAAGTAGTAAAAAAGTCATCTAAATAATTCCACGTTAAATAAATCTGTAATGAAGAGGTTGCTGCTAGCAATCACCTTTATATTTCATAGTTTCATCGAAAAATAAAGTGTCTGATGCCCCCCTGAGGAATAAATTGCCTAAATTACATTAAAAATACGCTGGTAATATTGCAATAGGAAATGGATGGCAAACTGATAACAGACTCATAGTTAGTATCTTAACTTTCAGTACGGCAGCATTCACCCCTTATGGGAGTAGAACCAACAACCTTCTGCATCAAAAGCAAGTACACAACCTGTTGTGCTATTAGCAATGTGAGCTGACCTAGCATAATCAGCACTAAACTTCTGTTCCCCTGCAGCTCAGCTCCTTGTAAAATCTACTCAATACTCAACTTCGCGGCACAAGAAGTCTGGAAAAAGCGAAATTTATTGGGGTGGGTCAAAAGGGCAAAAAACAGGGACACATTAAACATTGCTTGTATAATCTTGGAAAGCTGCTAGAATAAAATGCTGTGTTACCACCATACATTTTACTGCCAAGGTCCCCGTGCAAAAGAGTCAGAACAACACACCACTATGCCAAATCACATGCTTTGTGAAAGAAAAATGCTGTGTTACCACCGTACATTTAACTACCAAGGTCCCTGTGCAAAACGGTCAGGAGCAACATACCACTACGCCAAATTGTCTGCTTTGTGAAAGAGAGGAAGACTGAAACTTAAATGGCTATCATTTAATGAATTCAGTTCTCACCATAGCTGTCAACCCCTTAGCACAAAACACCTGGACAAACCCAGTAATGAGGGAATACAGCCCTCAAACATATTCAGTGAATGCAGTTCTTGCCATAGCGGTCAACCTTAGCACAAAAAAACCTGGACAAAGCCAATAACAGGGTATTACAGTCCCAAAAATAAGGACACATTTCAAATAGTCATCTTATAAACTTAAAAAATTGCTATAATAAAAGGTTGTGTTACTATATATTTATTGCTAGAGTAAAAAGTTGTTTTACTATGTATTTTCTGAAGAATATGAAGTCTGAAATTCAAATGCCTGTCAATTTTACTTCTGACAGAACAAAAACAATTTTCAGTAGAGACTCAGGGAGAAATACTGTAGACGCATATATTTGTAAAATGGCAGGACACCAGAGCAAATCCACACAAACACAGGGATAAGATGCAGACTCCACACAGAAGGCACCCCAGCCAAGAATCAAACCAGAAAACCTATAGCTGTTAGGCAACAATACTGCCACTGCACCATCAAATATGTAAGGAAGTAAACATTCAGAAACCTGAAGTCTGAAATTCAAATGTCTGTCAATTTTATTTAACATTTGTTAATCAGGACAGTGACTTGGAACAAAAAAAAAATTTCAGCAGAAGCCCAGGAAGAAATAATGCAGACATGTCTTTGTAACATGGGAGGACACAAAAGCAAACCCACACAAACACAGGGAGAAGATACAGACCCCCCCCTCTCACAAAGAAGGCACCCCAGCCAAGAATCAAACCCAAGAACCTGCAGCTGTGAGGCAACAATACTACCACTGCACCATCAAATATCAAGCATTGCAATATTTACAAACCACAGATATTATGAGGAATAGATCAGATCAAATATGAGGCAAAAATCTGCAATTTTTTTACAAATGGTGGCGGGTAGGGAATTCAGGTCTTTAACACCTGCATACAAGGTACAGGGTTCAAGCCTGAGGTACTCCCTACCACACCACCACGAGTCTAACCACCAGTATATTGCACCTGGGGCATTTACACACACACACACACACACACACACACACACACACACACACACACACACACACACACACACACACACACACACCCTTACCTGTCAAATCCTGTCCATAGACCCACAGTAAAATCCACCGCACAAATCCTGTCCATAGACCCACAGTAAAAATCCATCCGATCCCTATCCAAAACCCACGCAAATCCGACCCTGCCCATCGCGAGATCTTCCCCTGACGAGACTGCAGCAAACTCGAATCCAGACCCTGCCCGTCGCGAGATCCTAAATTCCTGACTGCCAACGTTGCAGTCCGACCCCGACGCGTTTCCCCAGCGAGTTCCCAGGACAGTCTATGCAGTTTAAAACTGCATAGACTTCTGGGAAGCTCTGTTATCCAGGTTTCCCAGTCAGGACTGCTGCTGAGACATCTGCGCATGCTCCAGACAGTCTCAGCAGCAGTCCAGACTAGTGCGCATGCGCGAAGTCCACGAAATTAAAATTTTTTTTTTTTTATTTCTTTTTTATTTTCAAGTTGAGGGGGCTGCAGTCCAATAGCACGGGTCGCCCCTGCTTAAGGGTAACTAAATATTGGATATTTTCTAAGTCAACACACTAATTGTTTACACTACTAACATTCCATCCTGATATATAAAATACTATAGAACAATAATAGAATAATATAGAATTTCATATCTTTTAGAAAATTCTCCATATAATAATTTAACATATGGAGCTCAGTTGATATTGCTGGTTAAAGGTACGAGTGGTAATCCAATAGATCTATCTTGATCTATAGGATTAAGAATGACTTTCATTCCATGTTTAATGGGAAATTCATATTTACTTGTATTTGATACTTTAGAATTAATGTTTTATAGAAGTACTTTTTTAAAGCTGGACTAGAATTTTACCCTACTTGCATTTAAAGAAGAAAGAACATTAAATTATACTCCCAAGTTTACACACACAAAAATAACATTCAATGTTATCAGAGAATATGGTATAACTACTATAATCAAAATTAAAAAAGCAGCAAAAAGTTTCTTCTAACAATAACTTGAAATGGATTTAACATTCTTATTAAATACTAATGGCTTAAATAATGCAAATAAAAGATAAAAAACTTACTAAAATATTTAAATCTAAATAAGGCACAAGTAGCATTTCTCCAGGAAACTCATTTTAAGACTAGTGATAGCTTTATTTGGAACCCTAAGGACTATAAAAGTCTTAGCTCAATCCTCAAAAAAGACAAAAGGAGCATCAGTTCTCTGGAAGAAAAACAATCACTACAAAAGTTATTTATAAATATGAAGACAAAGAAGGTCTACTAGCATTTGTTATAATTAAATTTAATAACAGAATATGGACCTTAGCTAATCTATATTGATTCCCAGGAACTGGAGCAGGAACGATTAAAAAAAACACCTAGATTTTATTTCCAACAATTATAAAGGAAATATTACACTGGGAGGAGACTTTAAAAGAAGTCTTTTCGCATAGCAACTATTTCAAAATCCTTAAATAATGGATTGATTCATTTAAGACACTTTTATAGTAAAAAATGATAAATCCTTATTATTTTGCCATAAAGACCATAGATTTGGAACACAAACCATTAGACAAATTATTCGTAGTTCAAGATTTACAAACAAAAATCCTCAACTTCTCAATAGTTCCATGCCCCTTCTCACATCATGACTCCTATAATGAAGCTCCAAATGGAGTTTAAACCTTTAATCCTCTCAACTAGAATTCCATCATATATCACGAAAATTAAAGTCGTCAGACCATGAATGTTCTCAGAACTACAATTATTTCTTGAAATTAATAACACAACAGAAATCAGTAAAGTTATGATTTTGACTCATTAAAAGCGTATTTATTTGGTAAGACCCTTAGCTGGTACAAAAACAAAGTTAGAGAGTGGGGAAACTGAATCATTAGACTTGCAAACCAGACTCTTGACAGCAAAATCTAAAACAAAAATCAGAATTGTCAAGAAGTCAAAAAAGAAATAGAGGAATTCAATAAAAAATATAATGAAATTCTAACGCACTAAACTTGTCTAGCCTTGGAAAAATTAAAAATAAACTCATTAGCCACCTCTCCCAGATATCTACATAACTTATCTACAAGAATTAAAATGTAATCTAAAGCAAATAACATTAGTAGTATATATCATGAAAAGAAAGGGAAAAAAAGTATCCGATATAGGAGACATCCTTGAAGCATTTCAGTTCCATTATATTGAACACTTCAAAAAAGAAGATTTAGATACCAACCAAATAAACTTAGATAGAAACCTTATTGATATAAAAAAATTCCCAAAAACTTAAAACTAGACCTACAAAAACGTATATCCTACAAAGAAATTGTTGACAAGATAAAAGTAAATCTAACAAAGCTCCAGGGATAGATGGTATAATTACAGAAATTTACAAACTTCCCTTTAACAGTAATCTCTCTTAAAACTTTGCTAGAAGTCCAGTCAGAAGCAAAAATACCACCCTCATGGAAATATTCTCATAACACCAATTCTAAAAGACCATAAACTATCAGACCTTTGCACCTCATACAGACCTGTATCATTACTGAATAATGATTACAAAATATTCATGTCAATCCTAGCTAACAGAATGAAAATCCCACTTTCAAAGACAATAATGATCAACCTGGATTTTTATTTAACAGGCACACACGATAATATTAAAAGGATACTTGCTCTTACAGATTATGTGAATAAAGATGATAGAGAAACACTTGTAATCGGACTAGACAGAAAAAGCCTTCGATTCCCTCAACTGGGAATATCTATTTAAAACCTTAGCATTATTTGAATTTCCTCCTCCCTTCATCTTATTACTAAAATATATATATATATATATATATATATATATATATATATATATATATATATATGAATAACTTAGCCTACATTAAATTAGGTCCTTTCACCTCAGAATCTATCCATATAACGAAAGGTACTAAACAAGGATGCCCCCTTTCTCCTGTTTTATTTGCTTTGGCTATACAAATACTTGCAGAAATAATATGCAATAATCCAAGAATAAAAGGAATAGAAGTCTATGACCAGTACATATCTAAAATAATGCTTTTTGCTGATATTTTATTAACCCTATCAAACTCCAGAGAGTCATTAGGAGAGCTAGAAGTAGTAATGGAGAAATTAAGATTTCAGGTCTACAACTTTAATAGATCAAAATTTCTATTTTTAAATAAGAAAAAAGAACAAGTTACAGATAAATCCATCATAGGAAAACAAGAACTTATGCTAAATTATTTAGGAATAGTGTTATGCAAAAATATAAACGAAACAATATTAATAAATTATAAAAACATAACTGAAGCAATAAAAATATATACAGAAAAGTGGAACAAAATTATATTAACTTTTGAAGACAGATTGCAATTAATAAAAATGGTCTTATTGCCAAAAATACTATATGTAGCATTAGCAATACAGTTAATTCCTGAAAGATGTATTCTTAAAGAAATAAACTCCTGTTTAATAAAATTTTTATGGTATCCCAAAAAGAAGAGAGTAGCTCTAACTCATCACATTAGACCCTGGAAACAAGGAAGATTGAACTTCCCAGAAATAGAAATGTATATAAAAGCATCTGTGCTTAAAACTACAATAGACTGGATAAACCCACATTATTTTGCCAACTGGAAAGAATTAACAACGGCTATATTAACAAATTAATTTAATCTGTTAAACAAATGTTAATAGTAGACAAATCAAACAAACCCTGGTACATACTATGCATAAATATACAATATAATAACAAAACCTTCTAAAACAACGATTAATCATTACATCAATTCCTTTAGGAAACTTATCAATGCAAACATAGATCTAAAACTTTGATTTGACCTTTTAACCCCATTTACCATCACTAAGAACTTTCCTCACAAAATATATAGGGAAACAACCTCCTTTGAACAAAATGGATTCTTATACTGGTTTCAATGTGTAAATAAATTAAATGTTTTAGATATACATATGATAAAAACTGCCTACAATATTCCAACACAGGACTGGTTAACCTTACAAAGCATTCTAATGTACACTCAAGATTTATGCAGATTAATTAATAATTCCTCATTTAAAGATATTCCAAATCTAATGTTTTCTGTATGAATTTATATACAATAGTTGTGAAAAGAAAAATTCCATTTCAAATCTATATAAAGAGTTAATAACATATAAAACAATTCCCAAACCATCATACTGGCAGTTCTTAACAAAAGGTCAGTCACTGCAGTTAACAGAAGAAATTAAAACTAACATCTTACTATCAGTTAATTACACCTCTAACTCAGTACTGGAAAATATTTAACTGGAAATACTTGGAGAGCATTTTTAACACCAGACAGAATTAAAAAGATCAGTACTACTACAAATGTTTTTTTGCTGGAGGTGTGAAAAGTCAAATAAAGTAGATTGGATTCATATTTTTATGAATGTGTGTGTCTTTCGGCTTTTCCCGGTTAGGGGTCGCCACAGTAGAACTCCGGTCCGCTAATGATTGGCAGTAGAGTTTTACGTGCTGGCTTGGCGGGCCTAACGCACAACCTTCAATGAAGGAACGCCCATTCACGCATGTCGCCACACAGAAAACTCTCTGAGAATCGAACGGGCAACATCTAACTGTGAGACGACAATGCTACCGCAGCACCACAATAAAATTAAATCATATTGGAATGGAATCAATCATTTTTTACAAACATTTAATGAATCCTTTACCTTAGCTAAAGTATTGATTATATAAATGTAAATGAAGGTCCCTATCTGAATAAGACCAATATGTGTTTGTTATGGACAATACTTGCTATATCTAGGAAATGCGTAGCCAGAAGGTGGAATTCAAATATACCCCCGACCCTGGAAGAATTCTACACTTTACTGAAGACAACTGCATCGATGGAAATAAAAATCAAAGAACTACAAATCTATCCTAGGCCATTGTTAAATAATCCTTGGAAGAAAGTTATATCTTTGCTGGACACACTGCAATAATCAATATCGTATCTCTGATAACTGATCTGTTAATTCTATATTTAATAACAAAGTGTACATAACTGAAAGTCAGGCTATTGTAAATATTGCACACAGTTTAAAATGATATTTAAAAATATTATGTAAATGTTATTTTAATTGAAAATAAAAAAAAATATTTGCGGAAAAAAAAGAAATTAATAGTCCTTCCTTGCTTAGGCTGCTTGTGCTTGCTCTTACACCTTTTTAGTTGCAAACTGCGAGTCTCCTGCATCGCAGCCATGCCTGATGAAGAGGGTATTTGAGGATAAAGTAGAATGTCAAAGTGGATTGTTCCATTAAGAAAGTTGCTATATCAGTCTTAAAATATAAAAGGATTACACTATTAAAAAATGACATATGCAAGATGAATGTTTGTGGCTGAAGAGGGAACTATTACCTCTGTGGGAGTTAGAGCGAGTAGCTTGGGAAGAGATTACAATAGACTGGGATTTGTTTAGGCACTGCTGAAGTGGTCTAAACCAACTGAGATTTAGATTACCACAGAGAATTAAGTTATTGCACTTGTACCAAGAAACTAGATTCTAAAGGGAAGCAATGCTGTTTGATGGTGGTGGGGTAACGGATTAACAGACAATGTGAAATGTAGTCCAGGATATGGGTACATGTTTAATTATGAGGTGTCTGTCTTGGTTGTTTATGTAAGCAGTCATAACCATTATCACACACACATGCGAGTGGGTGATATACAGTGTGTTTTTTTTTTTTTACATATCCATCTGTATACATACATAATATGGGTTCAGACAGTTTAATCTTTCGTTTGTAAAGCATCTTTTGTAAAGTTCATTTTATTCATCAAAATATACCTTTATCAAAAAGCCAATATTTTGGCTTGACTGTGGGAGTGGGGGATTTGTCCTTTCTGCACTGCTGTGTGATCCAAGAGCTGGTATAAATAAGAAGCATGGCCCTTTTGCATAAACATTTTTATTTTTTCTTAAATTTAATGCGTTTCAACAATTTAAGGTTGACTTTGTTAATGTCAATGTACTGGGTCGGTGATGTAGTTCACTAGAGGCAAAAAAAAAATATATATATATATATATATATATATATATATATATATATGTGATTCATGATGAATTTAATGGCTAATAATTTTCATTTAAAATTGAGACAATTTGATCAAAAATAATTTTCTAATCCATAATACATTTTTTAAAGATCATTTGACATTTAAACTATTGTAACATGTATAGTGTTTTTTTCTTTCGCTGCAGGGTTTTCAACTATCACTCATCTTTTTATTGCATCAAATTACCAATTAATTCACTTTGCATCTTACACAGGCACCTATCTCCAGAGTAATCCTGATGGCACCACTAACTCCAATTTAAAGGAAACAAACAGCAGCTGTAACCAGGCTGGGTGTAAAACTCTACCAGAACTAAAAAGAAACACCACAAGGCACAGAGAAGACTCCAAGCTTACTCCAAACTTAACTAAACAAAACTTATTAAAATATTCATCTTATAAAATCAAACATTTTTCCTGGTAAAATTTCATGTGGAGTTTAAATGCTTAATTTTAACCACATTGTATTCTGCTTGTATCTTGAAGCTGATTGGACTGTGCTTTAATCGTATTATTTAAAGTGGAGTATTGTCTGAGCTGAATTATGTTTCTGAGGAAGCCTTTTGACGAATAGCGAATATTAAAGTTCAACTACGCTACAAACACAATTTTAGCCTACATGGACTCTTCTCTGTGCCTTGTGGTGTTTCTTTTTAGTACTAACTCCAGTTTCATTCTGTGTATTTCTAGATTATAATACCAAAGCAGCTTCAACAGTTTTCCTTTTCTACTCTATACACGGTTACTGTCCTTAGAAAATGTTTATTTCAGTTTTGTAACCTCACAGCAGCTATTCTCTCTCTTTCCAAGCATTTCTCATGCAATCCCCTTTTGCCTTCTTCAACCCTATTCTTAAGCCATCAAATAGTTTTCCCTGTAGCATTTCCACATGAATGATTCTCTCTGTACTACTTTCACTAGTTAACTTGAAATTCATTCAGTCCCACTGCACTTGAATTGTGCATTGCAGCTCCCATTCTGAACTAACAACTTCATTTCTAACTTTACTCTTCTGATGGTTTGTGTGCTAACATAACTGCCATGTAGTATTGCTGGATAATCACCCTATATGCTTAAGCATATACAACTTGGGAAGTCCATACTACTTGCATACTGTCTAGAAGACAAAAGTCAGAACCTACTTCCAAAATTCCTCATAAGACATAATGGTTGTAGAGATGAGTTTAGTTACTGAAATCCGAGTGAGATCCACCTCAGTTACACAGGCATTCATGACAGCAATGCAGAGGTGGTGGTACTGACATTATCATATCAACATCCCTGATGTGTACCACAGACTAATGAAGGCGAAAATGCTGCAAAAAAAAAATTGAAATTTTAAGGGACCACTGTTTAAGTTTAAAAAATTAAGTTGTCTTACAATAATGTTCCATCTGTGTTGTGCATCTTCTTTCATTCATCACGGATTGGTTCGGTTCCGAGCCCTTGGCACTGAGTCGGCCTATTACCAAGCTTGCACCAGCCAAAAATACTCTCGAGGAACGTCTCTACCCAGAATGCCCTTCTCCCTGTTACCTCAGATCAAGTTTGCTAAGAAAGGGAAGTAAAGCAGAGGCCACTTCTGTGCAAGTACCCTAGGGCACCACTTAGACCCAAAGCATCCCCCAGGAGCCTTTGAAGGGGGAAGGAGGGTGGGAAGTGATGAATGAAAGAAGATGAACAACACAGATGGAATGTTATGCTAAGACATAACTTCTTTATCTGATGTTATTAATCTTTTTTTCCATTCACAACTGATGGGACAGAATCCCAAGCTACCTTGAGGTCCATGGGTGGCCCTTATGGAAGAACATTCCTGAGTACCACCGAGCCGAAGGCAGCTCTCCCTCCGGAGACCAGGTCCATTTTGTAATGACTGATAAAGGTATGAGGCTTAACCCAAACAGCTGCTGCGCAGATGTCATCCATGGAAGCCCTGGAGTGGAATGCTACAGATGTTGCCATATATCTAGTGGAGTGTGCTTTAACTTTTGGCATGGGTTCATAGTTTAGTACTAAGCTAACTGCCCTTGCAAGCCATTTTAAGCCTAGCCAATTATCCCTTGTGAGACTCAAACCCTGCAACTTGTGTTTGTAAGGCAAACACCTTAGCTGTTAAGCCACCCTCCCAACCCTTCAGTAGGGAGGGAATAGATTAAACGTATGCAGTCCCTTAGCCATCTTGATAATGTAACCTTGGACAGCTTCTACCATTTTGGGCCCAGAAAAAGAAATGAAAAGTTGTTCAGATTTACAGATAGTAAAAAGTAAAAAAAAAAAAAAGTAAAATCTCAATTGTCTATGTAAGTCTAAGGAGTGAAGGCAATATTCTCCTCTATTGGCAAAATTCGGAAAAAACACTGGTAGATCAATGGTCTGGTTAATGGAGAATTCAGAAACAACTTTGGGAAGAAAGGATGAGTTCGTCCAAAGTGACACTCTGTCTTTATGAAAGACCAGATAGGGCCTCTTCATACACAATGACTGCAGCTCCAAGACTCTTCTGGCACAGGTAATGGCTACCAGGAACAAAGATTTCCAAGACAAAATCTTTAGGTCACACTTACCAGCAGGCTCAAAAGGTTTTTGAGTCAAAGATTGAAGGACTAGAGTGAAGTGCCGAGGCCTGAGATGAGAGGTCTCCTTGAGGAAAGCCTTGCAAAAGCATAGAGATGAGGGGTGTCCTCTATACCATTGTGGAAACTGGAAATTGCCGCTAGATGCACTCGTACTATAGAGACAGATGCTCTATTATCAAAAAACATAACCAAGTATCGAAGCATTGCAGTAACTGGAGCCGAATATGGGTCTAGCATGTTCTCCTTTGGACCAGATGGAGAACCTTTTCCATTTACTCTGATACAGTCTTCTGGTGGATGGTTTGAGAGAGGCCAGAATAATGTCTCGAACAGGCGAGGAAAGACTAGCTTGCCTGGCAACTAATGGAAGTGGAGAAACCAAGCTGTCAGCTTGAGACTGGGCAGACTGGACAGATTTGGGTGAGTCAACCCTTGGGGGGTGAGTAATCATATCTGGTAGAGGGTCCAGAATCCACGACAGGTATACTAGGTGAGGCCGAAGGAAGGGGAACCAAATTGGTCGAGGCCAGAATGGGCCTATGAGGATCATCTTGCATCTCAACCGAAGAGCTTTCTTTAGAAATTATGGGATCAGAGAGATGGGAGGATAAGCGTAGAGAAGTCCCGTAGACCAATCGTGGATCAGAGCGTCCCTCGGTGGCTCCCCTTCCTAGGGAAGTAGGGTAAAATAGCTCTCTACATGGTGTTTGATGGGGAAGTGTAGAGATCGCAGTAAGGCTGGCCCCAGTGGCTGAAAATTACAGACACCACCTCGGGGTTGAGGGACCACTTGTGGGGCATGAGGATGCATCTGCTCAGTTTGTCCACAATCATGTCAGATGCCCAGGATATGCACTGCTATCAGAAAGCAGTGGGAAGCTATCGGCCACTGCCAAATTCTCATGGCTTCTTGACATAAGGGGTAGGACTTTGCTCCTCCTTGCTTGTTGATGTACCAGACCACTGACATACTGTCTGACTGAATTGCAATTGTCCCGGAAGGGAGAGCCGAATGGAAGGCCTGCAACGCTAACAGCACAGCTCTAAGTTCCAGAACATTGATATGCAGGTGGGCCTCTGAGGTAGACCATGTGCGTTGGACAGTGTTTCCCTGGAAATAGCCCCCTCACCCGATCAGGGAAGCATCTGTGGTCACAATGGCTGGGGAGGTTGAAACAGGCGAGTCCAAAGATCTACGTCTGGCCTCATCCACCAAAGCTGGTCCTGTTTCCAGGAGTTGGTTATTCAAATCTGGTAATAGAGGGGGTGATAGTTTGAGAACCATTGACACAGAAGGAGCCATTGCAGAATCCGCATATGTAGCTTTGCTAGAGGCACTACTTGAATTGACGCAGGCATAGAACCTAGGGCCTGAAGAACTTCCCTTGCAGAGACTGAGAAAGTATCACCTGGAGTTGAAGCCTCAACTGATGGAGTCTGTGAACTGGGAGTGATACCAGACAGGACCAAATACTGAACACTGATTCAATGAACTCTATTTGTTGTGTAGGGATAAGGTTTGATTTCTCCCAATGTATCGTTATTCCTAACAATTTTGCCAGAGAGAGTATAGTGCAGTGCTGTTACCAGAAGATGCTCGGTTGGGGAGGTAAGGAGCCAGTCATCTAGATATGGAAACACCTGGAATCCTTTTAGTCTTAAGTGAGTTGTTACCACTGCCATGCATTTTGTGAACACTCTGGGGGCTGTAGAGATTGAACGGCAGGGCACACAATTGGAAATGAATGGCTCCTAGCCACAAGCAAAGCAGACTCCTGGAGCGTTTGTCCATCTTAATGTGGTAATACGCATCCCGGAGATCTATAGAGCACATTCAATTGCCTTCGCTTAAAAAGGGAAGGATGGACTGAACCATGATCATTTGGAATTTCTTTTGGGTGACTGACTTGTTTAAACTGCTGAGATCCAAAATGGGTCTCCAGTCCACTTTTTTGGCACCAAAAAGAATAGAGAGTAAAATCCGTATCCGCGCTGGTCTGGTGGGACTGGTTGGATGACTCTTTTTTGAGACGGATTTATAATCTCTGAAGCTGCTTCTTCCCTTTGACTGGGTGGAATGTCGGGAAGTTTTCTTGGAAATTTTGGCTGACAAGAAAGGGGAATGGTGTAACCTCTGGTGATAATGTTCTGCACCCAACGATCGGTAGTGATAGATTGCCAGGCAGCTTGGTGCAGAGAGAAACGACCCCCGACTGCTTCCAGAGGTAAGCAATTGGGCCACCCCTCAGGAGCACTGATAAGGCTGTCCAGAGAAGGAGTCCCTGAAGCCTGGATTACGAAGACAACCTCTGCCTCTATAGGGGGAGTCTTCCGGAATTGTTATCCCCTCTACCTCTGAGAGTATCATCACCATGTGTGGCACAGAAAGGGCCCTGAGATTTCTTATGCCACATTTTCCCACTCCTCTGATTCTCGGAGAAGGTACGCGGAGGCTTGGAAAACAGTAGGCCTATGGCAGACCGGGTTTTTCTGTGTTGCTCACACCTGGCTAGCGGGTCCTTCACTTTGGAGCCAAAAAGGACAAAGCTTTGATGGAAGCATTCAGAAAGGAATACCTGAAGGGATTAGAGAGGTCACAAATGTGCATCTAGGTATGACACCTCATAACAATGCCCAAACCCGCTGCTTTAGCCGCCCCTTCGGTTGCATGCGACAGCAACCTCATAGACAAATTGGATATTGATTCCAGGGTTGCAAGCTGCGAGGCCACTTTATCCCCAACCTTGTCAGACAACTGTCCTGCAAGCGTCCCAGAAAGTTCGGAGATCAAGTCACTCTGGAGCCTCTTAAAATGTTCCAATAATAAAGGAACCGTACGGCATAGGTCCCTGATGCAAACACACACTTCCCAAATCTGCCCACCACCCGGGACTCCATGTTGGATGGGTGGACAGAGGGACTTTCCTCAGCCAAGTCCTATCTTGTGGCCGCTACCATCATAGCATCAACTGGTAACCCTTTGGACCAATGCAAGTTTTCCTCGGGGGGGGGGGGCTTTTGTCTGGTCTCTGAGGGATTGCCTCAATGGAATCAGGGTTCTTCCATGCGTGCTGCACGACAAGCTGGAAGAGGTAGTCAGCAGGCGGGGTCATACAAGAGGTAGAAGGCCGGGCGCGAAAAGCCTGCAGGAACACGGACTCCTCAGACGAAGGGTTGGAGGGCTTCCAGTCACCTCTCTGCTTGAACATCTCTAGGATGTCTCTGAAGGAGACAATCAGGAGGTGACAGTGGAGACCCCATCACCATCATCGTAATCTGTGTCTTCTGTTAAGGAATCCTTGGGTGAGTCCACATGCTTCCTCTTGCACGTTTTCTTTTGAGGGGGGTCTCTGAGGATGACTCTGAAGAGTGGGTACCCTGAACAGGGATGCCCTGCGGTGTCATGGGGGGGTGGTCGTGACAGCTGTAGCTCAGAGGTGAAAACTGGGGTTCCGATACCAAAGCAACAGCCCTCTCCATCATGCGGAAGACAGGCCCACCCGAAGAGAGATGGGAGCCTGAAACCAAGAAAGATGACCTTGGGACCGGGGTCACACCCTGCTCCAACGAACCTGTCCCCACGGATGGAGTCTCAAGCAGGATCTGTACGGATGCTGCCATTGGCACTGAGGATGGAACCGAGGAAAGAGGCAACTCCATACCCCAGGCCGACGCAACAGTCTCCCAATCCCCAGAATGAGGAAGGACCGGTTCAGCAGGAATCGAAGACCAAAGGGACAAAGTCGGAGCCGGAGTGAGATGCACCACAGACACCGAGGTGATGGGTTCCAAGAAGGATGTCGGAGCAGAAGACTTCGGAATAGAGATGGTCGAAGGAGAGTATGTAAGATGGAGTCAGTGGACAAGGTAACCCAAGTCCTGCAGATGGATGGGTCTTAGAAAGTGAGGGAATCCCCCTGGCTAACAGCAGCTTGTCTACAAGACGCACCACATCGTGTTCTGAAAGGCTCCTGGTGGATCTAGTGGATACTCCAGATGGACAGTCAGGATGTTCGAGGAATGGGCTATATGCTTGGCCGAGAAACAGATCTATGGAGGGGGAGTATTGGGTCCGTGGTGCAAGATCTGATGGCACCGAAGTCTTTAGTTTCGGGACTGAAAGTAAAGGGGTCAAATCCAGTGAGGTTGGTACAACACTCTGTGTCGAAGTGGCACTCGGAGCTGAAACAGTCGGTTGCAAAATGGAAACTAATGGCGTAGTCGAAGGTGTGCCCTGAACCGAAAGTGGCTACAGGTGCCGAAGTCAAAATAGGTGTAGTAAGGTCTATGATCAGTGCCAGAGACAGGACCGGTGCCGAAGGTTTTGAGATGGTTGGAGCCGAAGAAGACTGAGCTGAAGAGACAGATTTATGCCCAGACAACTTAGGGACCTTTGATTTCCCAGACTTGCTCTGATCACCCGATGGTGAAGAAGGAACAGAGTGGGATCTCTTTTTGTCCTCTGAAGGAGGGGTTGAGACCGCCATCGCAGAAATGGCCTCTGAGAAGGGAGACTTGAGTAACCCTTTCAGAATGAGTTTACTTTTGCGCTCATTAAGAGTGCGTTGGCTGAAACTCTGACAAATGTCACATGGAGGCTGCAGTGAAAGGTGTCACTCGTAAACAATATACACAGTCATCATGAAAAACCACTGTTAGGTAACTTGCTATTACAAGAAGCACAATGCTTAAAACCTGAAGTACTCTTATCTGACATCTTGGTAGAAAAACACCACAGGTCAACCGTATAATCCAACTACAATGAAATCAACTCCATTCAAAAAATCACAAATATAACAATACACTGATATATGGAGACGAGAAGGGAAACACCTGAATAAAGTCTGAAGCTAACAGGTTAAACAGCAGAAACAATACCAACTATGGTATTAAAGAAATACCACAAGGGTAAGGGAAGAAAGGCCATACCAACAATGGTACTTGAGGGTTTACAATGGTAACAGGTAGAGAGGAAAGAAGGTTAGACAGAAGAAATTGCACTAAAAATACTATTCGCTTAATAAAAAATGAAGATACCCAAAAATCTTTACACAAATATCAAAAAGATTTCACTTAGCTGAGAGCTCGGGTGAAACGCGGCTTTATGGCTACATGGCAAACCAAATCTGAGGTAACAGGGGAAGGCATTCTGGGTAGAGACTTAGCTCAATAGTTTTTTTGGCTGGCACAAGCTTGGTAATACGCCGACTATGTTCTGCGGACTGTGAACCGAAACTACCAGTGATGAATGGAAAGAAGACTAACATCAGATTCTGTGCTTTGCAAATAATGGACAATTCAGAGGACAGAGAAAGAGAGGTGGCACTGGCTTCCTTTTGGTAGAGTTTAGCACAAGGACCAAATGTGCCTTCTTCCATGGTCTTCAGAAATGTGTCCACTTTGCTAACAAGATAATCTGACAGGGGTCTTTAACAGGCCACTGACTAGTGAAGAAGTGCTTCAGATACAGAGAACGGGTTCTACATAATCTGTCAAGCCATGTGCTGGTGAAATTGGAATCAAGCTATTTTCAGTAATTCCGGTGTTTAACCAAACGACACAGCACACCAGGCAAAGGTGCAACTCCAAACCATAAAACAAAAAAGCGCTCAGAAAAATGCACGAGGACTCCAAAATTATACTTTTTAGCGTAGTCAAAGTTTAATATTCGCTATTCATCAAACAGACGACTTCAGAAAAACCTGGTCGGATAAGGAGAAGGGATATCAGGCTACCAACACATTTGTCTTGCATTGCCAGATCCTACCCAGGCTGCTGATGAAAGATGTCTGAGGAGTATACATGTGCTACAGTGTTTCCTTTGTGCTCTCACTTGCAGAGCAACACCAAAATAAGAGTGTCAATTTGAAAATTTTGTCCAGGAGTTCAAGTAAGCTCTGTTAGCTGCTGCACCCTACAGTGTGAATCCTACTCCCTTTTTCTCTCTGTCACCTCTTTTCCATCTTTTCTTTTACTTCTGACATGTATGCTGCCTGCACCCTTCCTTAGTTTAAGTCTTCTTGGTGCCCAAACTGACACTGTTGTGGATCAGTAGCACAACCCCTTGTAATTATTCTTTGTCGCATTAAGTATTAACTTCTATGTTCGCACACTAACATTTAATCCTAAAAACAGTTTACTGAAGGATGACATTCTAAGTGTTACAATGCTCCACAACTTTCACAGCAGGAAGCTACTACATGTGCTCTCCTTTCTGGCCCCATGCAGTTGCAATTACAATTGTGACTACTGCTGTGGAACAGCATTTACAGCTGTTGCTTAAAAGTTGCCTGGAAAATAGATATTTCATTTACATTACATCCACAATATACCTATTAAACACTGCCACCAAATGAAGTTCTTTGGACATAAAACTGCATTACAATTCTGTTATTCACGAATTGTATTGTTCTTTTGACCTGGAGTGCTCTCAACTGGTTCCTCAAGGAAAGTTATTTAGCATACTGCATGTAAATGACAGCTTACTGTCTAAGGCAAAGTTTGTTAAAATATTACTATATTCATACATTATTATAGTATGCCTGTCTGTGCTTCAAAATATTTTGCATTGTAGAATAACTTCCTGCGTGGCTCAGTGCAGTTCTTGCTGCGTTCTGACTCATTCCATATCAATGGTGAGTTTTCCTTAACACAATGACCTACTGCATTTGGATGTTGACTCAAACTAGCACAGCTGGCTCAAAGTCCCATTAGTTTAACTTTCCTGTTCTTTCCAAACTAGTTTGCACTGGTTACCCTTATTTTTGGCAAGTGGTGCTAGAAGTGAACACTGAAGACAGATTTAAAGTGACAGAAGGTATTTATAAGTCCCTGTCATATCAGCAGCGCACTGAACTGGGAAATGTCTGAGCCCTTGATCTTAGTCCTCCATGCATTTCACATTAATGCAGATTCCATAAGTCTAGCAATTGGGCACACAAAGCACACAGAAAAAAAATGGAATTATTGTTGGAAGGAAAAAAGGTCATCAGAATAAAACCTGAAGTCTTGACTCACACAGCTGTTAAAAATCTTTAATAATGTGCACTTTAAGATGGCAGGAATATAAAGTTACTGCAGTTTAGCTACTGTACTTGATTCAGCTTGGCATTCATCAGCATGCAGCTTCCAGAGCATGGAGTCAGATGACAGATTAGTTGACTGTTTGAAATGGCTGTATGTTTTTCATTTGGATTACTGTAGATTTAATCACAGTAGGATCTTTGCCACTGGCTTTGTTCAATGTCAGGACTCAGAGCATCCTATACCTTCGCTGGGCTGATGTCGCCTTTCCTCAGACATCCACAAATACTTGGTATGTAGGTGGTGTCAGCCTATCACCATCTTTAGTTCATTCTTGCAGCATTGTATGTTTGCTATGAGAGGCTCCACAGTCCAACATGGGTTCAAGTCCTATGACTTCAGAGCATCAAATAGGTCAGTTCTCTACTGGGATACAAATTCTTTCCCCTTTTATTTTAAAGTTGGCTCGCCTGGGTTTTTGTGAAGAAACGTCTGGTAAGTGAGCTGTCAAATATGGAGGTGTAGGACATGTCTGCCCAGCCAAGACAAACATGTATGTCTGCAGACAACAGATTCCATAAAGATATGTACACTGTTTCAGCCCATAGCCTGACATGAATAAATGAGGTTGGGAAGTTGGTGTAATGGTCAACATGTTTACCTCGCAAACACAATGTACTGGGTTTGATTCTCACTAAAGGGGAAATTGGCTAGACTTAAAATGACCCACAAAGGCAGCTAGTCTAGTATTTGACTATGAACCTGTGAAATGCATAGAACCACATTTGTTTAAAACCTTGTCACCACAATAAACAGGACATGCTGGAGGGATAGATTCCGGTCCCAGAGACTTCCCATACTCTGGAACAAGCTACCCATCTATGTCAAACAAAGTTCCTCATTAGCACTCCAAGAAAAATCTTGATAAGTGGATGGGAAATATCAAATACACACCACGGATCACTTCTGTGGCTCTGCTTGACAAGGGCACAGGAAAATAACTTTCTTGGGTGGTGTAAGCCAGGGAACCTGGTTGGCTAGTCTTACTTAGGCCCTTGGGCAGATAGCCTAGTACCTACTGATGAACCTATGAAGCATCTGTGAGGGTTTTCTTCTGAAGACTTTAGAGAAAAAGCAGGAAACCCTCAAGGTGAACCAGATTGAAAAAGACTTCTGCCTTGTTAAAGCAGTCAACCATGCCTGCAGAAGCAGCAGGGTGGAACAGACATCTTTGACAAAAAAAGTAAAGACACAACAAGGGGAAGCATGACCACAAAAAAAGCAGAGGGGGAGACCCTTGAACTGGGTAGTTCACTGGGGACCCCTAGGTTCAAGGGCATCCAGCTCAGTACTGTCAATTGAGCAACTCCCAGCTCTGATGCCCATTACCATCAAGGACTTGGGAGCTGATCCTTTGGATGCTCCCCTGCCTTCTGCCATGTTCCACCAGACTGACAATGAGGCCCAACAGTCTGTATTAGATGTAAATTCCTAAGCATGCACATCATCTTTTAATTACTAAGGAAGGGGAGGGATTACAAAAGGACAGCTGCTTCCACAAGCCAGAAACTAAGTACATCTCTCCAAAGGTTTACAAATCCCCAGTGGCCACTTGTTCGCACAAGACACTAGAAACTGAAACATGTCTAAACATCTGCTTCTTGTTTGCTTGCTTTTTCCTGGACCCAGGCAGCCTCCCTCCAGAGACTGGGTTAAATTAGCAGAGTGTTTCTTCCAATTCTTGTATAGCGTGCAGCCAGAGTCTGAACAGTCATGTGTCTTGAAACCCTCTACCCTGAGGAGGCAGAGGAAAGTACAGTTGTGTACACTTGCCATCAATGTAGATGTTAGAGTGTATTCACTGTTGCAGTCATCACACTTGGGTTATCTGCTTGCAGGTAGCCCTCAGACGGCCCGAATACCAGAGTCTTGGGATTTCTGCGTCGAATGCTGTCGCTTCATCCATGACGTCAGGTCGTCAGGGGTATAAAACATGCAGCCAACACCATTACATCAGTTTTTCTTGCCCCAGATATCAGCAGCCCCTAAAATAGGAAGCAATCAAATGGTCTGGAACACCTCCAGTAAAAAGTAAATACCATTTCCATAAGATATGGCCAAAAAAGAGGATAGGTATAAGGTCTAATAAGACAGGGGGCTGGAGGGAGGGTAAAGTACAGTTTTGTACCTACCATAAATGTAGATGTTCGAGTGTTCACCCTGCTGCAGTCATCACACTTTGGTTATCCTGTCGTCAGGCGGTCCTGCAGTCAGCCGGATTTCCAAAGTCTTGGTCCGACGTCGGTTGCTGTCGCCTCATCCCTGACGTCAGTGCGCCAGGGGTACATAAACTGCAACAGACGCCATTTTCTTCAGTTTTTCTTGCCCCAGATGTCAGGTGCCCCCAAAAAGGTGATCCAAATTAGTACCAAAAGGTGAGAACACTGTACAAACACAATAACCCTTCAGCTATAAGCAAATACATCAGTAAGGCATAGCAAAGATTTAGCCAGTAGATCAGAGGGGTTGGAGGGAGGGTAACCTGGACTGCAGCAGGGTGAACACTCTAACATCTACATTTATGGTAGGTACAAAACTGTACTATGTTCATCGTGATACCCTGCTGCAGTCATCACACTTGGGTTGAGTCCCAAAGCTAAGGTAGGGTGGAGGCATCATAGAGGGTTGGTGGAGGCAATGAGGCCCTGCAGAACTGCAGTGGCGAAGCCTGCCCTAGACTTAGAATAAAGAGGCACTTGATAGTGTTTGGTGAAGGTGTGTACAGAACTCCAAAAGTTGCAGCTTCTAAAATTTCCTTTGTTAGGAACCCCCCTGAGAAAGGCTGTAAAGGTAGCTGTTGCCCTGGTAGAGTGGGATCTAATGGTAGGAGGAACTGATTTCCCATGATGGGTATAGCAGAATCGTATGCAATGGCCTATCCATTTAGAAATGGTTTGCTTGGATATGGCCTTCCCTTGAGAAGCTGTAGCATAGGAAACAAAGAGCTGGTCAGTTTTTCCTGAAAGCCTTAGTTTTATCCAAGTAGTATCGAAGCTGCCTGTGAATGTCCAAGGAATGCAGGAGTCTCTCACCTTTGTTCTGTGGACTGGGGAAGAAAGTGGGTAGATGGATGGTTTGATTTAAGGCTACACTGGAAACCACCTTAGGCATGAAGGAAGGATTAGTTCGTAAGAGAAACTCTGTCTTGATAAAAAATGAGGAAAGGTTCCACTGCCATAAGTGCCTGTAATTCTGAAACTCTCCTAGCAGAAGTTAATGCCAGGAGCAGGGCAGTCTTCCAAGATAGGAACTGAAGGTCTGCAAAAAAGCTGGTTCAAAGGGAGGTAGCGTTAGTTTTTCCAGAACAAAGTTGAGGTCCCATGTTGGTGTAGAAGCTCTTCTAGGTGGTCTAATGTTTTTTGCCCCTCTGAGGAACTGCCTTAGGAGTGGATTTGAAAATAAAGGAGGATTTGTGTCGTAGTGAGCTGAAACAGCTGAAGCATGGATTTTAATTGAGGAGAAGGAAAGTCCTTTATGCAACATCTCAGCTAAATATTGCAGAATGTGAGGCATATGAGGCTGAGTTGTGTCTTGGCCTTTAGCTTGGTTCCACGCAGAAAACCTTTTCCATTTGTCCGAGTAAGCTTTCCTGGTGCTTGGCCTCCTGGCTTCTAGAACAACATCCAGCACTGCTTGTGAAAGAGGGGCTGGTTGGATGCTTAATTGATTTGCCATGCAGCCATGTTTAAGGTTTTGATCTGGCTGTGTAGAACCTGCTTGTCTTGCTGCGTGAGCAAATGAGGTATTTGAGGCAATATCCATGGTGGGCTGTGAGCCATATTCTTCAATAGAAGGTACCAGTGCTGGCGTGGCCAGTCTGGGGCTATGAGAATCATTTGAGGTTTCTCCTTTTTGACCTTCAAAAGAACCTTTGTGAGAAGAGGTAATGGAGGAAAGGCATATGCTGTCAGGTTTTTCCAAGTGAAGGAGAGAGCATCCACTTTCCAAGCTTGATGGTGGAATGTCCTTGTACAAAATTTTGTCAGCTGGTAGTTTTGAGGACTGGCAAATAGGTCTATATTTGGAAGGCCCTATCTTTGAGTTATCATTGCAAATATTTGTGGGTCTAGCTTCCACTCGTGTGGATCTTTGATGTTTCTGCTTAGGTCGTCTGCCAATGTGTTTTTCTGTCCTGGCAGGAAGTGAGCTTGTAACTGGACTTGGTAGGCCAGAGCTGTGTTCCATAAGATTATTGCTTGCCTGCAAAGAGGGTAGGAATATGTGCCCCCTTGTTTGTTTATGTACCACATTACTGTGGTGTTGTCCGTCTTTATTGCCAGTTGTCCAGGCTGTAGTAGATCCTTGAAGGCTGTCGGAGCTTTCTGTACAGCCAGCATCTCTTTTTGGTTTATGTGCAGTTTTCTTTGTTCTGCAGTCCATAGAACTTGAATGCATTGACCTGCCATATGTGCCCCCCAGGCATAGTCTGAAGCATCTGATGTGATAGTTTGCCTGGGTGGGGGCAAGGTGAAAAGCTGACCCTTGTTGAGGTGGCATGCCTGTGCCCACCATAGAAATTCCTGTTGAAGGCAGGGAATGAGAGATATCACTGTGTCCAAGCTGTGGCTGTGTTGAGACCATACGCTTTTTAGGTACCATTGTAATTTCCTCATATGCAGTTTTGCAAATGGTATTATCAGAATGCAAGATGCCATGAAGCCCAAAGCCTGCAGAATTTTTCTTGCAGTTAATTGGGTCTTTGTTGCCATTGTCTTGAAATATTGAGTCAGTTGTAATTGCTTGTCTGGTGTAAGATAAGCCTTCTGGGCTGTTGTGTCCAAGCTGGCACCCAGGAATGTCATTTTTTGTGAGGGTACTAGTTTTGACTTCTTTTCGTTTACTGTATACCCCAGACAATTTAGTAGATGCTTTACAAAAGCCAGATGTTGTAAGAGAATGTCTTTTCTTTCTGCTTGGATGAGGCAGTCGTCCAGGTATGGATATATTTGAATTCCTCTGTCTGCAGTATGCAATTACTGGTGCCAGGCATTTTGTGAATACTCTGGGCGCAGTAGATAAGCCAAAGGGCAGTGCAGAGAATTGATAATGGGTTGAACCTGCAATGAAACGGAGGTATCTTCTGCAACTTTGTCTGATAGGGACATGCAGGTATACCTCCTTGAGGTCCAACGTTACCAGCCATGCTTCCTTGCCAAACATGGGAAGTAGCTGCTGTAGTGTTAGCATCTTGAATTTGGGAACTTGTAAGTGTTTAGAATTGAAAGGTCCAGAATTGGTCTCCAAACATTTTCTTTTCTGGGTACTAGGAAGAGTCTCGAGTAAAATCCTTGGCCTTGCTCTTGAGATGGTACCCTTTGAATGGCTCTCATGGCCATGAGAGCTGTAATTTGTTTTTGTGCCTCTGCCCTTTGATTTTGTGGCAGGTTTGGCATTCCTCTTTTTATTGGCAAGGTGTGAAAGTGGAATCTGTATCCTCGTAAAATTATGTCTAGGACCCATTTGTCCTTTGTGACCATGTGCCAGTTGTCTGCAAATTGTGCTAGTTTCCCCCCCAGGGGGGCTGACAAAAGAGCTTTGTTTGGCCAGCTGAGGTGCAAGTCATTGCGTTTGCCTTCTGGTGGGTTGAGACCTGTCTTCTCCTCCCCTCTGGGTTGGAGTGCCCCACTGGCGAGGTTTATATTGAGCTTGTGGTTGTCCTCTGCCCCCTTGGGCACCTGTATTTACCCCTCTGAGGCCTGTCAGTGGCTGGAAAGGACCAATTTTTTGTTGGTCAATTTCTGCTGAAGCGAGGGGGTTGTACCTGTAGGAAATCTTTGACTGTCTGCATTGATTTTGCCTTATCTTCCATTTTCTTTAAAACGTCTTCGGTTTTAACACCAAAAAGAACATCCTGCTGTAAGGGAGCATCTAGTAGTTTTGCTTTAACAGGATCAGGAAGACTTTGTTCCTTTAACCAGGCATGCCTACGTATAACTGATCCAGTGACAGCTGCTCTGCAGGAGGCCTCTAAAGAATCAAACCCACATTGTAAGGTATGTTTGCCCACCTGCTCGGTGGCGTGCAACAAATCCTGTACTTCTTTCAATTCAGATTGTTGAGGGAGGGTGGTAATTTAGAAGTTATGTACCTACCATAACGTTCCATGTTAGTTGTCTTCTCTCGCTTTCTTTCTTGCTGGATGGGTTCGGAGCCGATCCTCTGCTCCGACTCGGCACTTGCTAAGCTCGAGAGCTAATTTTACCAGCTCGAGGCAACCCTATATCCCATGATGCAAGGCAGAGACTACCCAGATCTCGTTTGGTAGCTAAAGAAATAGTAATATTTTCTTCCAACTGAAGAGGAGGAAGAAAAATAACAATACTAAATAACATCATAACCCTCTAGAAAGGATCAACCTAATCTAGTGACACTAGAAGTTGAACAGCTAGAAAAACGGAATAACCTCTTAATAGAAGATGCATAATCTTCCCGGTCTGACCAGGCTAGGGGGATGGAGGGGGCGAAGAAAGAAGCGAGAAGACAACTAACATGGAACGTTATGGTAGGTACATAACTTCTAAATGTTAAGTTGTCAATCTCTCCTTCATTCTTGCTGGATGGGACCGCGTCCCTAGCACCTCTATCCTGGGTGGCTCAATGGAACAGACTCTTGAGAACGGTGGAACCAAAATTCGCTCCGTCTCTGGAGGCCAAGTCTAATTTGTAATGTGAAACAAAGGTATGAGGAGAGGCCCATGTGGCTGCTGCACAAATAGTGTCTATTGGAAGTCTAGCTTGAAAAGCTGTAGATGTAGCTAGAGCTCTGGTAGAATGGGCTTTTGGCTTAGAAATCAACTCTTTGCCTCTGAGCTGATAAATGTAAGTGATCAGAGAAGACAGCCATCTAGATAAAGTTACCTTGGAAACTGGAAGGCCTTTCCTGTTCTCTGCATAGAATAGAAACAGTTGATCATATTTCCTAAAAATTTTAGTTTTGTCCAGATAATATCTGAGCTGGCGGTGAACATCAAGACCATGCAACTTTTGTTCCGCTCTATCAGAATAATTCGGGAAAAACACTGGAAGATCAATGGATTGATTTAGATTTGTCTGCGATGCCACTTTTGGTAAGAAAGACGGATTAGTCCTTAGAGATACCCTACCTTTGTGGAATATTAAATAGGGAGGACGAATGCAGAGAGCATGAAGCTCAGATACTCTCCTTGCAGAAGTAATGGCGACTAGAAAAAGTGTCTTCCAAGAAAGCAATTTCAAAGAACAGACAGCCGCAGGTTCGAAAGGGGGAAGAATCAAGGATGTTAAAATTAAATTTGGATCCCACTGTGGTGGGGGGGGGGGGTCTCGAATCGGAGGTTTCAGTAAAAAGATACCGCGAAGGAATGCCTTGCAAAGTTTATGTGACAATGTTGTGGTCCAAAAGGCCTATATGAAAATTTGAAATGGCTGCCAGTTGAACTTTCACTGTGGAAGAAGAGGATCCTGAATGAAAAATTTCAGCTAGGAAGTCCAATACTGAATGAATTGGAGCAGTATAGGGGTCTATGTTCCTAGCTTTTGCCCAGAAAGAGAAACGTTGCCATTTACTAGTGTAAATCTTTCTGGTAGAAGATTTTAGGGAAGCTACTATGATATCCCGGACAGGATTCGAAATCATAGGAAGCCTGGCTAAGGATGGAAGTGGAGCAACCAAGCAGTGGGGTTGAGAGAAGGTATGGATTGGTGCAGTTGACCCGACTGATGGGTCAGATCATCTGGAACCGGGTCCAGATGCCATGGCTGTACCAAGAGATAACGATGTAGGAACGGAAACCATATCTGTCGAGGCCAATAAGGGGCAATGAGAATCAACTTGGCTCTCAAAGCGGTTGCTTTCTGAATTACTTGAGGTATCAGAGGAAAGGGGGGAAAGGCATAAAGAAGTCCCCGGGGCCAATCTTGGGTTAGAGCATCTCTGGGGGGATGGCCTGGAAGGGGGAAGAGAGAGAAGTCTGGGCATTTGCTGTTTTGAGGTGTAGCGAAAAGGTCGCAGCAAGGAAGGCCCCACTTCTGAAAAATCTCTTCCGTCACTGATTGTTTGAGAGACCACTTGTGAGGCATGAGAATAGCTCTGCTCAATCTGTCCACTATGATGTTGGATTTCCCGGGGATGTGCGTTGCTATCAGAAGCCGGTGAGAAGAGATTACCCATTGCCAAAGTCTGAGAGCCTCTCGACACAGTGGACAGGACTTGGTTCCGCCCTGTTTGTTTATATACCACACTACGGACATATTGTCCGTTTGGATTGCAATAGTTCCCAGGGGAAGAGAGTCGTTGAGGGCTTGCAACGTTAAAAGCACCGCTCTCATCTCCAGGACATTTATGTGCAGATGGTACTCGAAAGGTTGCCAAGTGCCATGGACCATTCTTCCCTGATAATGCCCCCCCTCCCCACCCGATCAGGGAGGCGTCCGATGTAACCGTGGCAACCGGGGCAAGAGGAACAAAAGGTCTGCCTTGATGGACTTGAGGGGATGATATCCACCAAGTCAGATGCCTTTTGCAAGTTGGAGTTACTATGATCTCGTGACGCATGGGAAGTTGTTGAAAAGACCATTGGGTGAATAGCATCCATTGTAGAAGACGCATGTAAAAGCGGGCAAGGGGAAGAAGTGTTATGGCGGCCGCCATAAGACCCAATACCTTCAGAGCAAATCTGGCCTGAATTTTGTTGCTGAGAAGAATCACCTGGACGTGTCTTTGAATGTCCAAGATCCTTTGGTCTGTTAACTTTGCTGAAAGTTGTACGGTGTCCAATCTTGCGCCTATAAAAGTAATAGATTGACAAGGCGACAAGGCAGATTTTTCGAAATTTATAGAAATTCCTAGCCCTCTGCAAATGTGAATGGTGTAATCTCTGGCTTGGAGAAGCTGATGCCTGGTGGTGGCAGTGAGGAGCCAGTCGTCTAGATATGGAAACACCTGGAATCCTTGACGTCTCAGGTGAGCCGTAACCACTGCCATACATTTGGTGAACACTCTGGGGGCTGTAGTGAGTCCAAAGGACAGGGCTCTGAATTGGAAGTAACTGGTCCCCAGCCGAAAGCGGAGAAATCTTCTGGATCATCTGTGAATTTTTATGTGATAGTATGCATCCTGAAGATCTATCGAGCACATCCAATTGTCCTTGCCCAGAAAGGGCAGAATGGACTGAAGCATGACCATCCGGAATCTTGATTTCTTTACAAACTTGTTTAGTTTGCTCAGATCTAATATTGGTCTCCAGTCCCCTGTCTTTTTTGGAACTAAAAAAAACCTTGAGTAGATTCCGGATCCTATTTGGTCCGCTGGGACTGTCTGGATGGCTCTTTTTACTAGCAGTTTTGATATTTCTAGTACTGCTAGTTCCCTTAGACCGGGTGGAATGTCTGGAAGGGTTCCCTTTTGAATTGAATAAAGGGAATTTTGTAACCCTCGGATATAATCGACTGTACCCATTTGTCTTGAGAAAGGGAAAGCCAGGCTATTGGGTACAGCGATAATTTTCCCCCCCGACTGCCTCCGAAGGCGGACAATCGGGCAACATCTCAGGGATGCTGGAAGGGTTTGTCAGAAAGAGGCTCTCTGCTACCCTGATTCTGCGGACCCCCTCTGCCCCTAGGGCGGCGTCTATTATTGTTACCCCCTCTGCCTCTGGGGGTAAACTGACTTTGTGCATCAGGCGTGACTCCTTGAGATTTGCGGAACCACATTTTCCCTCCCTTCTGTCCTTTGGGGTAAGGTCTTGAAGGGGTGGAGAAACGGACTCCTACGGCAGAAAGTCTTGCCATCTTGTTCGCATCTAGTCAAAGTGTCTTTCACTTGAGGTCTGAACAAGGTCGAACCATCAAAGGGGGAGTTTGTGAAGGACGCCTTGAAGGGGTCTGCAAAATTACAAAGCCGCATCCAGGACTGACGCCTTAAAGCCACTCCTGTGCCTGCGGCCCTACTCACTCCATCGGCTGCATAAGAAATGAGCCACATGGAGGAGTTAACAATGGAGTTAAGGATTCCTAGCTGTGAGCTAATCTTATCCTGAGACCCAGCAGCTGACGGATCCTGTAGAACTTCTCCCAACTCTTTGAGAACATCTCTTTGAAGGTGGGTGAAGTGGCATAAGTAGTTCAGCGATCTCATGGCAAAAGTCGCTGAAGAAAAAATCCGCTTGCCGTACCTGCCCATAGTCCTAGAGTCCTTGTTAGGAGGATGGACAGGTACTGAAGGATCAGCTAGTTCCTTCTTGGTGGCAGCAGCCACCACCATGGCATCAACTGGGACACCCTTTGTTAAATATTGTCTATCTGGTGGAGCCGTAATGAATTTTGAAGGCCTCCTAGGGATAGGTTCCACCGAATCCGGAGCCATCCACGCCTTCCGAGCCACTACCTCCATAAGAGAGTCGAAAGGCGGAGACATCCAGGAGGTGGAGGGTCGAGATCCGAATGCCTCCAGGTATACTGACTCGTCCCCGGAAGGATTAAGGGAGGGCCAGTTCCCCCTCTGCTTAAGGAGTTCAAGGATGTCTGAGAATGAGACATCCTCAGAGGAGGACCTTGGGGATCCCTCCGACTCATCCAGGTCAGTATCAGATGTAGTAGACTCAGGGGAGTCTAGATGTTTCCTCTTACATGTCCTCTTATGCGGCGGTTCACCTGACGGATCAGGAGAAGCCTCGGATGAGGAAGATATTCCCAATGGGGAAACCTGAGACATTGGATCTCTGGGTCCGGGAGCAAGAGAGTGGGAAGAGAAGTCAGCAGGCACTGTAGTGGGAGGAGCTGATGGAACTGTCCGTTGACTAAGCCCAGGGGCTAGTACACTCCTCATCACCTCGACGGCTCCCCCGTCAGAGAGACAAGAAAGTTCCCGCTCCGAAGAGATAGGAACCCCAGGCCTCACCGAGAGGGAAGGCTCCGAGGCAGATGTCGGGGCCGAGCTCACCAACGCTGAAGCTCCGAGAGGGAGAACGGGGTCGGAGAAGGGTCCGATGCCACTCACCCCCTCGGAGCCGACGAGAGAGACCAGACGCCCAGATCCCTCCAATGAAGGCCTCAAGGAGGAAATCGGAGCAGAGGACAACGGAGCCAAAAGGGGTGGTATCGGCTCCGAAGCTACAACGGTGACGGTTCCGAGGAGCTCCGGCTCCTAGCTCTGTAACAGAGTCGAAGGAGGAATATTTGGTGGATGTGAAATAGCTACCGTCTGTTGAGATGGGCTATGGAGTATTTGGGCCAATGCCTGAGACTTTAACAGTCTACTCACCACTCTCTCGAGGTCGTGATCAGACAGCCTGGACGACCGAGAAGAATGGCTCCAATGGCTCCGCTCCGAGAGCAGGGGTGATCTCGGAGCCGAACGTATGGACTCTACTGAAGGGGATAGAGATCTCTTTTTTGAGATCGATGGAGCCAACGGAGCCGAAGATACGTCGGCTCCAGCCGGAGCCGACACTGGATGTCTAGATTGGGCAGTATCGGTGCCAGATGGAGCCGATACTGAGACTGCTAAGGTGGAAGGATCGGCTCCGGCCGGAGCCGATCTCGACGCTGGTGAGGGTGAACCAGAAGCCGACGGCTTGGAACTCTCAGCCGAAGGCTTAACAGGTTTCGAGGGCTTCCCCGGCGCCAACTTAGTCGGGGAGCTCTCGGGCTTTAATAAGCCCCTTAATATCAACTTATTTCTTCGCTCCTGCAGGACTCTTGGGCTGAAGGCATGACAGATAGCACAAGAGTCCTGCAGGTGCAAAGGTCCCAGGCAATAAACACAAGAAGTGTGACAGTCTGTCAGAGACATCTTCTGACAGCACGAGTCACACTTCTTGAAGCCTGAGACCTTAGTGTCCTTCGACATAACTGTGTCGAGGAAACACAATGCACTAACACACACAAAAACACCCAATCCAACAATTTAAAATAAACAGGGATAACACACAGTCATACACAAACAATCCCTGACAGGAAAAAATTTAGGGAGGGGAAGGCCTAAGGCCTAAGCTAGGGAAAGGGGATAAATAACTCAAAAAAAAAGGGAACACTAACGGGAATAGGGTTAAAGTAAGCATTAAGGTTAACAAAACACAAATATATATATAAATTTAAAGGGGGGTAGACAAAAGTCTCAAATCTATTCACTTACCTGGAGCTGGTAAAAGAAGGCACCTCGTTAGCGAAGCGGCAAACGAGATCTGGGTAGTCTCAGACTTGCATCATGGGATATAGGGTTGCCTCGAGCTGGTAAAATTAGCTCTCGAGCTTAGCAAGTTCTGAGTCGGAGCTGAGGATCGGCTCCGAACCCATCCAGCAAGAATGAAGGCGAGATTGACAACTTAACATCTTTTGTTTTAACTGAGAGATCAGAAATTGCTGATACTTAAGCATATGGAATTGACAGTTTAGAGCTCTTATAGCTAAAGTGGCTGAGGTGTAAACCTTTTCCCCCCATCTGTCTAGTGCTCTTGAATCCCTTTCAGAAGGTACTGGATTTTTAGCCATGGAAGCCTTAGCCCCCTTGGGACCCTGGGAGATGGTCTCTGGGTCAGCTACTGGGCTTTTGTAAAGAAATTTGTGGGAATCAGGAACTCTGTAGTATCTGTCAGGCTTGGCCGGGGCAGGAGGCAGAGTCTTAGGGTTGAAACTGGATTCTAAATAGACATCATCCACAATGTCCAAAACAGGAGGGATGGCTAGAGGTCTGTGTTGGGGGAGTAAAAGAAACTCTGAGCCTTTTCTTGGAATCAGAGTAATCCTGACCTTCCCAGTGAAAATGTTCCCCTCATAGTGTGTAAAGTTTCCCCAAAAGAGTAATCTTCTGGAGGGGAAGCTGAGGGAATAGAGTCCTCAGCATCAGAATCTTCATAATAGAAGGAATAGTCTTGGTCCTCAGAGGAATCCAAAGAAATAGACATTTGTTCAGAGGAGGCAGATTCTTCCTCTTGTCTAGGCCTTTTGTCAGGAGGAGGCTGAGAACCCCTGATAAGAGAAATCAAATCTTCAGCCATCTTGAGCATCTGTTTCTTAGGCATAGGGCCTTGAACAGGAGACTGAAGTGAAGCCTTTTTCGATTTGGAAGGAGTCTTCGACTTGGAAAACGTTTTGACGGTAAGAGTTGTCAGTCTGAAAATGCCTTCAGAAGGCGATGGTGTTTCAGAAACACCGACGTCCTTGGAAGGTAAATCGTCGGTAGGGCCTGAAGTAAAAGGCTGCATCGGCCTAGTACATTCCGTCAAAATATCCGTAGTGGTCTCGGGTTCCTGAACTGTGGTAGTCAGAGGCTGCGTCGGAGCCTCACTGATAACCAGAGAACCTGAGACGGGATCAACCGAGGCGTCTGAATCGGGCTTAGGCCTGGGCTGTCGATCCTTATCCCTGCGCTTTTTGTGCACGCTGGTAGTAGGTAGCTCCGACGGCATGTTATAATTAAATTTTCTGCCAAAAAAGTGTCGTGCGAAATCAAATCGTCTTTTAATAGTACGTTTATTAAATCTAGCACAAAAACGACAAGTGACGTTGTGATCAGGGCCTAGGCAAGGTATGCAATAAGAATGAAAATGCTTATGAGGTATTTGCTTCCCACAAGAAATACAATTGTTAACTTTTTCTGACATCGGTCTGAGGCAAGAAAAGTTTCCCCAACGGGGTACTTAGCTTTATAGAAGACTTCGATCTGAAATTCGAATTCGAAAATCTCACTTGCAAACTGCTTTTGCTTTGGGCACCGCGCGGCAAGAAAGACTGAAGAAAATGGCGTCTGTTGCAATATATGTACCCCTGGCGCACTGACGTCAGGGATGAGGCGACAGCAACTGACGTCGGACCAAGACTTTGGAAATCCGGCCGACTGCGGGACCGCCTGACGACAGGATAACCCAAGTGTGATGACTGCAGCAGGGTAACATGATGAACATCCAGGACTGTAACAGTGAATACACTCGAACATCTACATTTATGGTAAGTGTACACAGCTGTACTATGTTCTTCGTGTTTCACTGTTGCAGTCATCAGACTTGGGTTGATTCCCAAAGCTGAGGAAAGTTGGAGGCAGTCAAGAAGTAGTAGGGCTGGCTAGCAGGCCTTGCAAGACTGCTGTGGCAAATCCAGCTCTGGATTTAGAAAAGATAGGCAAGTGGTAATGCTTGGTGAAGGTGTGTACAGAACTCCAGGTTGCATCTTCCAGGATGTCCCTGGTAGTGACTCCCCTGAGAAAAGCTGTAGAGGCTGAGGTAGCCCTAGTGGAATGAGGCCTGATCCCCATGTGGGGTAGGTTTTCCATGATGTTTGTAGCAGAAATGGATGCAGTGTGCTATCCATTTAGAAATGGTCTGTTTCAAAATGGCCTTGCCCTCTCTGCCCCTGTAGCAAAGCTGACTAACAGCTGGTCAGATTTACTGAAAGGCTTTGTCCTGTCAAGGTAGAACCTGAGCGGTCTGCGCACGTCCAAGGAGTGCAGGATCCTTTCCCCTTTATTCTGAGGTTTAGGAAAAACGTTGGCAAATGGATGGATTACTTTAAAGCCACACTGGATACCACCTTGGGCATAAAAGATGGGTTAGTCCCGAGGGAAACCCTGTCCGCATGGAAGATAATGAAGGGTTCCACAGCCATAAGGGCCTGTAAACTCAGACATTCTTCTTACTGAAGTGATGGCTAGCAGTACGGCTGTTTTCCGAGAGAGGAATTTTAACTCTGCTGTAGCAGCAGGCTCAAAAAAGGGGGAAGTGTGAGCTTCTCTAGTACAAAGTTAAGGTCCCAGGCAGGAGTGGGAGCTCTCCTTGGGTGTCTTAAAATTGGTAGCTCCTCTCAGGAACTGTTTGATCAGAGAGTGAGAGAAGAGGGGTGGGCTCAGTATTGTAATGAGCTGAGATGGCAGAGGCATGAATCTTAATTGATGAGAAGGATAGGCCTGTGGAGCAGCTCTGCTAGGTAATCTAGGATTTGAGGCAAGGAGGGCACAGCTGTGTCCTTCCCTTGAGACTGGCTCCAAGAACAGCATCTATTCCACTTTTCTGAATAGGATTTCTTCGTACTGGGCCTCCTAGCCTCAAGGATAACATCCAGCACTTGTTTGCTGAGGGTTGCTGGTAATGTATTCAGGGAATAAGAATAATCCAGGCTGCCAGGTTCAGGGTTTGCAGCTGAGGATGCAAAATCTGTCCCTCCTGCTGGGGCAGCAGAGGGGGGGGGGGGTCTGATGTAGGTGCCAGGGTGGCACTGCTGTCAGACTGTGTAGGAGTGGGTACCAGTGCTGGCGTGGCCAGTCTGGTGCAATAAGGATTGTCCTTGGCCTGTCCTGTTTGATCTTGAGGAGTACTTTTGGAAGGAGGGGCAGAGGGGGAAAGGCATAGATTGAGAGTTTTTCCCATGTGAAGGATAGGGCATCCACATTATAAGCTTGGCTGTGGGGAATTCTGGTACAAAATTTGTCAGTTGATGGTTTTGGGGGGAACGGAAAGAGGTCCACCTCTGGTGTCCCCCACCTGTGTATTAGAAGTTTGAATGAGTTTGGTAG
This sequence comes from Protopterus annectens, assembly GCF_019279795.1. Lineage (NCBI taxonomy): Eukaryota > Metazoa > Chordata > Ceratodontiformes > Protopteridae > Protopterus > Protopterus annectens. Next base: position 644,751,130 of record NC_056746.1, read on the forward strand.
TTTCCACTCATGTGGGTACACCAGATTTCTGCTTAAGTCATCTGCCAGTGAAGTTTGTTTGCCTGGCAGGAATTGAGCTTGCAGGTGCACTTGGCTGTTTAAGGCTGTGTTCCACAGAGCTATGGCTAACCTGCAGAGTGGGTAGGAGGGAGTTCCCCCCTGCTTGTTTATGTTATCACCTAACTGTGGTGTTTATGTTACCACTTAACTGTGGTGTTGTCTGTCTTTATCAGTTGCCATCCTGGCAGGATAATGTATTTGAAGGCTGTCAGTGCATTCTGTACAGCTAACATTTCTTTTTGATTGATATGCAGGTGAATTTGTCCTGGGCTCCATTTGCCTTGAATGCATTTGCCTGCCAAGTGAGCCCCCCATGCATAGTCGGATGCGTCTGTTGTCAGTCTGGATGGCAGGGGATTGTGTGAAAGGGAGTCCTTTTGTTGTGGTTGCAAGCCTCTGTCCACCAAAGGAACTCTGTCCTTGGGCAAGGAATGATAGGAATCACTGTTTCCAGGTCCTGGGAATGTTGACACCAGAGACTTAAGTACCACTGAAATTTCCTCATATGCAGTCTTGCATATGGAATCAGTAGAATACATGAGGCCATGAACCCTAAAGGCTTTTAGTATTTTTCTTGCAGCTAGCTGGGTTTGGGTGGCCAGTAGTTTGAAATAAGTTGTAAAATAAACCTGTTTTTCTGGAGTGAGGAATGCCATCTGGGAAGTTGTGTTCAAGCTTGCTCCCAGGAATACAATCTTTTGGCTGGGTACCAGATGTGACTTATTTTCATTGATGGCATACCTCCAGAGAAGTTAGGAGTCTCTTTACAAACGTCAGGTGCTGAAGTAGCAATTCCTGACTGTCTGCCTGAATCAGGCAACCGTCCAAGTATGGGTAAATTTGAATATTTCTCTGCCTGCAGTAAGCAATGGCTGGAGCCAGGCACTTTCTGAATACCCTGGGAGCAGTAGGTAAGCCAAAGGGAAGTGCAGACATTTCCTGCAAGATTCCCTTATGGGGATGTGCAGATAAGCTTCTTTTAAGTCTAGGGTGACTAGCCAGGAGTCCTTGGCTAGCATAGGAAGGAGCTGCTGGGGTGTAAGCATTTTGAATTCTGGTACCACCAGGAAGGTGTTTAGGGTTGACAGATCCAGAATAGGGTGTCAAGAGTTCTCTTTCCTGGGCACCAGGAACAGCCTGGAGTAGAAACCCTGTCCCCTTTGCTCTGCTGGCACAGATTGAATAGCCTTGATACTGAGAAGAGAAAGTACTTGCTTTTGGGCCTCTGTCCACTGGTTTGGAGGAAGGTCTGGCAATCCGCTTGGGGTTGGCTGAGAGTGGAAATAGAATCTGTATCCCTGGGATACAATGTTTAAGACCCATCGGTCCTGGGTAATATACTCCCAGTTTTTTGCATGCAGGGCGAGTTTTCCTCCTAGGGGTGCAAGTACTTGGGCATGGTTGGGAAGAAGTAAGGACAAGTCATTGTGAGCTTTTTCCATAGGGGGTGGCTTACCACTCCCAGCTTTTGAGGAGGAAGCACTCCATTGTTTAGATCTGTGCATACCCTGAGACTGTAGTCTTTGCGGTCTGCTGCCCCTGGGTTTGGGCTGAGAAGGTCTAGAAGGGACTGGAAAGGACCAGATTTTTGAAGGCCAATGCCTACTGAATCTAGGTGGCTGTACCTGTAAGAAATCTTAAACAGTTTGCATGGATTTAGCTTTTTCCTGCATCTTTTTAAGAACTTCTGCTTAGAGTCAAACAAACACATTCTTGGTTTAATGGAGCATCAAGTCATTTTGCCTTGACATGGTCTGGCAAGATTTGTTCCTTCAGCCAAGCATGCCTCCTCAGACAGGCCCAGTGACAGCAGCCCTGCAAGATGCTTCTAAGGCATCAAAACCACAATGCAAAGTATGTTTACCAACTTGGTTTGCAGAATGCATTAAGTCTTGTAAGTCCTTATTTTCTGCACAATCAGGAATCAACAACAATTTTTGTTTAATTAAATCAATAGTATGCTGTGAAACTGGCAATTTAAAGCCCTGATGACAAGAGTTGCAGAGGTCACACCTTCTTACCCAATCTGTCTAGAGCCCTAGAATCCATGTCCGAAGGGGTAGGGTTTTTGGCTCTAGAAGCCTTAATACCTTTAGGTCCCTGGGAAATGGTCTCTGGATCTGCAGTGGGATTTTTAAAGAGAAATTTGTGAGAGTCAGGTACTCTGTAGTATCTGACAGGCTTCCTAGAAGCAGGTGGTAAAGTATCAGGGTTAAGACTGGATTCCACGAAGACATCATCTACAATATCCAGGACAGGGGGAATAGCTAGAGGCCTATGCTGAGGCAAGTCTAAAAATTCCCCGAGTCTCTTTTTGGACTGTGGGTAGTCCTGGCATTCCCAGCGGAAATGCTCTCTTAGGGTATGCAAGGTTTCACCGAAAGAAAGGTCCTGCGGGAGAGTGGGGGCTGAGGGAATTGAATCCTCTGCATCCGAGTCCTCATAGGTAGATAAGGGTATGTGTCCTGGTAATCACAGGGGTCAAAGTCATCAGACTCATGGTCTGAAGAATCAGAAGGAAAATCAATTCTTCGTCTTTTAGAGGGGGAGGGGCTGGCTTCCCCTAATTAAAGTAATAAGGTCTTCAGCCACTCTAAGCATTTGTTTCTGTGGCATGGGAGCTTGAGAATGTGCTTAGGTCGTCAGTTTCCTAAGCGTAGTGCAAACTCTGGGCCTGAGAAATTCGGTAGATGTAGTCATTAACGAAGTAGTCTGTTTGGTATGAACATCGGAAGGTCTGAATACACCTTCAGAAGCCTGTGCCTGCACAGCAGCTCCAGACCCATCCAAGGTAGAGACATCTGCAGGTTCCGTAGTTGAAGAAGCATCTCACGGCATATACCAGACTCTGAATGGATCTCAGTAGAGGCCTGCAAATCTGTAGAAGCGGGTAATAGGGGCTGTGAAAGTGCCTCACGGAGTACCGGCGGACTGGCGACTAGCTTAACAGAAGCGTCGTCGGCAGTTTTGGACCTATGCAGTCTGTCTCAGTCTTTATCTTTGCGTTTTTTTCGAAGATCAGTAGTTGGATGGCTTACTAAAGCCATTTCGAAATACAGAGAAGAGCAAAAGAAATGAGACAAAAATAGCCCGACGACGAATAGTTTGGGCATTGAACAAGGCACAAAACAGACAGCGAGGGACGTCATGGTCTGGCCTAAACAGGTGACACAGTAAGAATGAAAATCTCTGCGAGGTATCTGCTTTCCACAGGCAAGACAATTGTTAACTTTTTCTGACATCGGTTAGAGCAAGAAAAAAGGATCTCCAACGGGGTGCTTAGTTTTAGAAAACTTCAGGTTAGAAACTCGGAAAATGAAAATTTTAAGGTAGCTGCTGACCAGCACCTGCTAACTGCTTCGGGCTTCCGCATGGCAAGAAAAGCTGGTGTAATGGCATCGGCTGCATGTTTTATACCCCTGATGACCTGACGTCATGGATGAGGCGACAGCATCTGACGCAGAAATCCCAAGACTCTGGTATTCGGGCCGACTGAGGTGTACCTGCAGGCAGATAACCCAAGTGTGATGACTGCAAAAGTGAAACATGAAGAACATCTGGAATACATGTCACAGCTTTCCACCCCTCTGGCTTATGACTCAAACAGTGAGGATACTTAGGTCTCTGACAGTTCCCCCAGAGGTAATGTCAGTTGGGGATATGGTCTCACTTATTTGGAAACACAAAGAGGAAGTCTCAAGAGGCCTCTGCATCCCAGAGAAAAGAACCTTGGATCTTCTTGGCCTCCAAATCCAGTGGCTATACCTACAGTCCAGGAAGCTTTCTTGGATGTTTTTAAGGCAAAATATTATGAGCTAAACTCCCATGCCCCCTGCCCCTCTCCCTAGGAGTCTTGAACAATTTTTACAAGGTGCACTGTCCTAATATTTATTTGACTTGCCTATCTATGTAATCTCTCTCTGCATCTACGTAACCTACTTATGTACCTACATAACCTACTTGTGTACCTACGTAACCTACTTGTGTATCTATGTAATCCATTTGTCTATGTAATCTACCTAACTCTACCTACCTATTTGATAACCACGATAAAACATTGATCCACATGGACCATTTTCCAGTGTCAGCTTGGATGACTATCACAGCAAAATAAAACAGGGTCACACAGTACAAAATCAGTGTCACAGGTTTTGCATGAATATTGGATGCAGCAAGTTTTTACATAAAAAAACACTGCAGTTCCAGCTATACTGTCCCTGGAGACTGCAAAGTGTGGATTGGCTCCAGAGCATAACAATCTTCCCAGAGACCGAAAGCAGATTTTTTTATACCAATTTTGGGAAAAAGTGTACACTTAAGCATCCCTGGCCATCAAGGCCCTGAATTGTTAGATCTAAATTCTAAAGTATCAGGAGCATACCATCATCCATCTACAAGATAGTTGGGGGGGGAGTGATGGATGAAACACAACCCAAGCCCACAGTAGTGTACAGTTCAGAAATTATGACATAAAAAGTGAGTATGCTGCTGTAGATACAGCATCCACTGATGCTAAACAGTCATCATCAGGAAACCTTTTTTTGGCTGAAGACTCTACTGTCCGTTTATATGAATGTGTAACTCCTTAGTGTCCCTTTGGGTAAGGACTTGCTGTTTGGACCCCCGCAATTATAACATGTTCACAAACAAGAGGACACAGGAGTTAAGCTATAAACAAAAGTTATGTACTTACAATAAGGACAGACCCATACTGTCAGTTTTCATCCAGTTTAACCTGTGGGTTGTCGAATCCAACCCATATCTGATGCCAGCCTTTTTCAGAGACTTTGAATCCAGAGCTCCACCTTCTCATTTACCCATATCACACACTGCCCCCACCCCCAACCACCTCAGATGAAGTTTGCTCCTCACACTACTCCTAGGATATGCAGAACAAATCCAGGGCTTTAATCAAGGACTGAAGAGAGACATCCCAAAGGCCGAACACTCAATCATGTAAAGACAATTACCACTAGGAGGGAGGGAAAGTTGAACTGGATGGAAGCACAACATGGATCCATCATTATAGCAAATACATAATTTTCTTATCCAATGCTGTCTTCTGTCCAGCTTTGACATGTGGGCCAGGCTCCTTAGCCTTGTATCACCCCAGGGACATCCTAGAAGAGAACATTTCACAGAGAAGTGTAACCAAGAGAGACCCTGGATCTTGACTGTACATCAAATCTGTAAGGGGACAGAAATGTGCAAGTGCTACACCAAGTAGCAGGGGCACAATAATCATCAACAGAAGCTCTGGAGAAAAAAGGCTGCAAAAGCTGCAATTGCCTTGATAGCATTGTTCTGTCCAAATAAAATGGGTGAAAAAGGAGTGTGAAGTCTGCCTGAACTAGTCCCACTAACCTTTAACTAAAAAGGGATTGGTGATACTGGAAGTGGTGGATACTGAATTCTCAGATGCCTGCAACACAGGAGATCGGACCCTGGATGAAGGGGCTGACCCTGACACTGAAGGAGCCGGAGAGGCTGAAGGCTAGTGAACTTTTGGCTCCAGCTGAAAAGATGGTCCGGGAGCCACTCACTTGTAGTCCCCTCTGCCTTTCGCCTGAGATTTCGGGTTCTTCTCTCTGCCCCAATCCTGGTCACTTATCAGGCTTTTGAGGTGACAGACAAGGGGAAGAGGCAGAGGCGGCTGCTAATGGCAGCAAACCCTTCGGCTCCAGTTTTGCTCGTCTCTCATTTAGCGCCAGCGTCTCAAACCCAGAAAGTACATTTGTGTAAAATCTTAGCATAAAGGTACACATGTACTTCTCTTCACTGTTGCAGTGTTCATTACATTAGGGATCCCCTGCCAAGGGCAGCCCGATGTCCAGCCAGTACACCAAAGCCTTTAGGTTGCTTTAAGGTATGCCGTATGTCAAACTTGTGCTCCTTGCAAAGCCTAGGGCATAAAGGTGACATCCAGATGTACCATCCTCAGAACGGAGATCTCCAGTAGGAATGCCAGTCCAAAGAAAAGAGAAATCAGTACATTCAAAAGTGAAATGGACCAGAAGTGGGAGGAAGGGACTGAATAATGCAACAGTGAAGAAAAGGACCTCTGCTGTTATGGCAAGACTTTACATAACTGTACCATGTCCTTCCATTTCACTGTTGCAGTATTCATTACATTAGGAAGCATGCCAAAGCTCAGAGGAAACTTGGGAGGAGGAAGGACCAGCAGAGCCCTCTAGGAGACCATGAAGGATGGCCCTAGCAAAACCAGCTCTAGCTCTGTAGATTCCATCGAACTTGTAGTGCTTGGTAAACGGATGCACAGAAGTCCAGGTAGCTGCCTCAAAAACAGAGTTAGTATCCAACCCCTTGAAAAAAGCACCAGAAGAAGCCACAGCTCCAGTAGAATGACAAATAAGGAAGGCTCTTAGCATGAGACTAATAAAAAGAAATCTCTTTTGAGATCCAAGAAGAAATAGTTTGCTTGGATACAGATAATCCTAGGACCTAGGATGAAAGGAAACAGCTGACTAGATTTCCTAGTAGTCTTAGTCTTATCCAAATATAATCGGAGTTGTCTAAGCACATACAATGTGTGCAGCACCTTCTCACTGGCAGACTACAAAGAAGAGGAAAAAGTGGTCAGATGAACAGACTAATTAAGGGACAACTCATTCACCACCTTGGGCATAAAATGAGGATTAGTATGCAAGGACACGCTGTCCTTATGAAACACCAAAAAAGGAGGACAAGCCTTAAGAGCTTGAAGCTCAGACACCCGTTTGACAGAAGTAAAGGCAAGGAAGCTAAAGCTGCTGATTCAAAAGGAGCCAGAGTCAATTTTTCCAAAACCAAATTAAGATCCTGGGAAGGAGGAAACAGGCTTCCTGGGAGGCCTACAATGAAGGACGCTTTAAGGAATTGTTTGGCCTTAAATCTAGGAGATAAAGGCAGCCAAGCAAAGATAGCTGATAAGTGGGCCTTAACAGAAGAATATTCCAACCCAGCATTGAGGAATTCACATACATAGGACAGAAAAAAACAGTTGTGCACACTTACTATAAATGTAGATGTTGAGTGTATTCATTGTTGCAGTCTTGACTTGTCAGATTTCCGGCCGTGTAAGCCCTTGGCTGGCCTGTCTACCAGAGTAAAAATCTCCCTCCTCTTAAGGCCCTACCCCCCCCTGATGTCAGTACTCTTGGGTATAAAGGGAGCCAGTCGTGACATTTTTTTTCTTGTCCCTTAGAAGGTCAGAGCCCCCAGGATTAAGCATAAGCAAGGGACAAAGGTAGAAAAAGGGGCCTGCAGGGTAAAAACCAAGGGGGTCCACCTGTTAGTGCAGAAAAAAGAAGTAGACTACTACTCTAGGCAAAAAGGGGGAAGGAGGGAGAGAAAGACAATTGCAACAGTGAATTCACTTGAACATCTACATTTATGTACACAACTGTTCTATGTTCTTAGTGTTTCAATGTTGCAGTCCTGACTTGTGGGAGATTCCCAAAGCTGAAATTAGGGTGGAAGGAAATTTACGGAAAAGAGAGGATAAGTGGTAGTGTTTGGTAAAGGTATGTACAGATGACCAGGTGGCAGCTTCCAAAATGTCTTTGGTAAGTACTCCTTTCAGGAAGGCAGCAGAGGTAGAAGTGGCCATAGGAAAGCGGGTCCACACAGTTTCAGGATGCTTTTTGCCATGATGGCTGTAACAAAAGGAGATGCAGTGGGAAATACACTTGGAGAAGGTCTGTTTGGAGACTCGTTTCCCTTCAGAGCCAGTGGCAAAGGATACAAAGAGTTGGTCTGCTTTCCTGAACGATTTAGTTTTGTCCCGATAGTAGCAAAGCTGTGTACATCCAAGGAGTGAAGGATTCTTTCCCCTCTGTTCTGAGGCATGGGGAAGAAGGTGGGCAAGTGTATGGCTTGATTCAAAGATGTGTCTGTAAGCACCTTGGGCACAACGGATGGAATAGTCCTGAATGATGCACTGGATGGATGGAATATGAAAAATGGTTCCACTGCCGTGACATCTTGTAGCTCAGAGACCCTTCTAGCTGAGGTGATAGCCAGTAAAAGTGCATTCTTCCACATTAAGTATTTTACATCAGCAGAAGCTGCCAGTTCAAAGAGGGGTAGCATCAATTTTTTTACAACAAAACTGAGGTCCCATGGAGGTGTGGGTTGTCTCCTGGGAGGTCTGATGTGGGCCACTCCCCTAAGGAATAGTTTTATCAGAGGGTGAGAAAAGATAGGAGGAAGAAGAGGGATGTGGTCTGAAATGGAAGAGGCGTGAATTTTGACAGAAGAAAAGAATAGGCCTCTGTCCACCAGGGTAGCCAGTTAATCTAAAATGGCAGAGATATTGACTGTTTTAGGATTGAGGCCTTGCTGCTGACACCAAATGGAGAATATTTTCCATTTGGCCGAGTACGATTTCCTTGTACTAGGCTTTCTAGCCTCTTTGAGAATGTCTTGAACTTGTCTGCTTAGTATAAGCTCAGAGTAGTACTTTGTGAAATTATCCAGGCTGAGAGTTTGAGTTGGTAAGCTGGGATGCACGACCTCTTGTCAGAAGGTCCACTCTCTCTGAGGTAGCTGTCACAGTTTTTCGTTGGTTAAACTCAGTAGCAGAGGATACCAGACCCAGTCCTGCCTGGGCCAGTCTGGAGTTATCAGGATAGCCCTTGGGCCTTCTTCCTTGATTTCTGGAGGACCCTTGAAAGAAGGGACAGGGGAGGAAATGCATAAAGGAACATGTGGCTCCAAAGGAAGAAGAAAGCATCTATCCTTCAAGCTGTGGGTAATTTGTTCCTGGAATAGAATCTTTTCAGGTGAGCATTTTCTGGCAAAGAGATCTATCTGTGGGAATCCCCATTTCTGGACTATGCTGAGAAATGTTTCCCGATGCAGATGCCACTCATGATGATCAATCAGGTTTCTGCTGAGATGATATCCTACAGTGTTTTGAGTCCCTGGGAGGTACTGTGGCATGAGGTGCAACCCCAGTGAGTGAGCTATCTCCTAGTCCTGCATCGCTAGTCAACAAACAGGGCAACAGTGGGTGTCCCCTTGTTTAAGTACCACATTACTGTGGTGTCTGTTTTGACAAGCAGGACCCCTCATTTCCACTGATCTCTGAAAGCTTCTACGCTCTTTTGCACTGCCATCAGTTCTTTCCAGTTTATATGCCTGTGTCTGAACTGATCTTCCCATCAGCCCTGGGACTGAAGGTGCTGGAAATGAGCTCCCCAGGCTCTCTCTTAAGCATCTGTGGTTAAAGCTTGGCCCTGAAGGATGAACCTGAAGAGGAGACCCAAGTTCTGGGCACATGCCCATGTCCACCAAGCAAACTCCTCCTTGAGGCAAGGGATCAGTGAAATTTCTGTCTCCAGGGACTATGAGTATTGGCACCACCAGTGCTTCCTCATGTGTATCCTGGCCAGAAGGATCATGAGGATACAAGATGCCATGTAGCCTAATGCTCTAATGAATTTCCTGGTTGACGGGCATTGTTTCTGCATAATGTTTAGCAAGTTCTGACTCAAGGAGGAGACCTTTTCCGGAGGGAGGAAGATGTTTTGAAGGCAGGAATCCTGAAGAAGTTGGATTTGCAAATGTTTATGGTGAAACCCAAAGAAATGAGGAGGGTCTGAGTAAAGGCCAGATCCTTGAGGAGCTTTGATTGACTTGTGGATTGAATGAGGCAGTCGTCCAGGTAGGGGTAAATCTGGATCACTCTTGTTCTGCAGAAGGCAATCAATCAGAGGGGCTAAACACTTTGAGAAGACCCTGGGAGCAGTAGACAAGATGAAGGGCAGTGCAGAGAATTGAAAGTGACTGGTTCCTGCTCTGAAGCGAAGAAAACATCTGCAAAATTCCTCTATAGGAATGTGCAAGCATCTTTTAGGTCTAAGGTGACCATTAAGGCCTGAGGGGCTATCATGGTAAGATGTTTTTGAAGAGTCAACATTTTGAACTTTGGTACCAGCAGTGCCTGACTGAGGGAGGACAGGTCTAGGATAAAGCACCAAGATCCTTCTTTACTGCTCTCTGCCAGGGCTCTGTGGCCTAGAACTCCTCTGACTGGGTGTTCCTGAGGACCACTGCTTGAGCCTTTGTGAATGCTGCTACCATTGAGGCCTTTCCATCTAAGGTTTCCTCTGGCTGCCTTTTGATTGAGAGGGAAAGGACCAGTGCTTAGTGGAAAAATTCCTTCTAAACCTAGGAGGTTGAACCTGGAGTAAGTTCTTGACAACTTGCATAGATTTTGCTTCATCTTCCATCTTTTTAGCAGAGCCTCAGCCGAAAAAGGAAGTCCTTATCCACGGATGAACCTAGAAGTTTGTATTTGACATGGTCTGGTAGGGTCTTGGTTCCCCAAGCCAAGCATGCATTCTAATGACAGAACCAGATAAAAGCAGTTTGGCTGAAGGCCTCCATAGCATCACAGCCACAGTGTAAAGAGTGCCTAGCCACCTGGGAGCTGGAATGGCCAAGGTCCAACAATTCCTTAGTAATGTTCTTGTCCTCCAGGGTGGAAAACTTTTGTCTCATTTTATCCAAAATACTTTGCTGGTATTTTATCATATGAAACTGGCAGTTAAGGGGTTTTATGGCTAGGGTAGAGGAAGTGTAGACTTTTTTTTTTTTTTTTACCAAACCTATCAAGGGTTCCGTTTTCCTTGTCAGTACGTAAAAAGTTCTTTGAAGAGCTGACTTCTGCTCCCTTGGGACCTGGAGTGACAATCTCTGGGTCAGCTGAGGGGTTTTTGAAGAGGTATTCATGCGAGTCCAGCACCCTGTAAAACCTGTCTGTTTTTCGAGGGGCTGGAGGTAGATGGGCTAGGTTCAGGGAAGAGTCCATAAAGACATCCTTTACCACCTCCAATACAGGAGAAATGGCCAAAGGTTTGTGTTCTGGGAGGTCAAGGAACTCCCTAACCCTCTTTTTAGATTGTGGGTATTCCTGTGCCCACCATTGGAAATTCTCCCTCATGCCATGGAGTGCTTCTCCAAAAGTGACGTCTTCAGGAGGTGAATCTAAAGGTAGAATCTCATCAGAATCTGAATCTTTAAAGTAAAGAAGGATCCTTCCTCAAAGACGGACCTCCTCCTCGCCAGAATCCTCATCTGAATCATGGGATTCAGCGAAAACTTCAGGGATGGTATCCCTCTTCCTTTTACATGGGAAGACTCCAAAGGGGGTTACCTAGCTCTCACTATGGAGAACAAGTCCTCAGCTAACCTGACCAGGTCTTGCTGATAGCCTGCTGAATAGGAGATGGTAGGCATAAGCATAGGACCTGAGGTAGAGCCCTACTTAGAAATAGCTTTAGCCTTGGGCCTAGGTACGTCCCCCATCCTGACACAAGATTCTTTGTAAAGTAGAATCGATGGAGGCTGACACCTTTAAGAAACATCACCAGTACAACATTGGTTGTCGGAAGCAGAGGTCTGCTGAGTGACTCTGGACTCAACCAACGAAATGAAAGCCAAGGCTTGTGCAAATGTTGAGGGACTTAACAGAAGGGGACTGCAAAAGCAAATCACCCTCCTCAGCAATAAGCCTTGGGGGACTGTCATCTAAGGCCCTAAGCTTTTTTCCTCATCGTTCTTACATTTAAGACACTCAACCTTGGGACAACCGGCTGATACCACTGAATGATGCCAGGAAGATTGAAGACTAAGATGGCTAGCCAAGATTTTGGTCCTACACCCGATAGTTCTAGAATTGAAGTGGGCGCTAAAATGACAACTAGGGAAGTAGTGATCTCTGCCTAGATAGGTGACACACACAGTGTGGAAGTCTTGGTGTGGGATTAACTCACCACAGTAGAAACTGTTAACCTTCTGACATGAGTTAAAGCAAGAAAAAGTGTTCCCCAATGGAGTACTTGGCTTTAGAAGACTTCTCTCTAGTGTGGACTGACTGACGCACTGAAAAATTGCTTTGGTCTCCAACGGAAAGAAAAGACTGATGTCACGGCAAGGGCTCGCTTCCTTTATTCCAAAATGTGCTGACATTAGGGTAGGGCATCTGCCAGCCTTAGGACGGAGATTTTTACTCTGATAGTCGGGTCAGCCAAGAGCTTCCACAGCAGGCAAATCCACAAGTCAGGATTGCAACAGTGAAACATGAAGATTATCCAAAGGAATATCCACTGAAAAAGGATCCAGGTTACAACAAAGACACCAGAAAGAAAACCTCTTCCACTTGCATAAATAGGATTTTCTAGTACTGCATTTCCTGGCCTTCTGCAGGATGCTAAGCACCTCCTCAGAAAAAAAGTGTCAATGTGGAATCAAAATCCATCACCCACAGTATCAGTTGAAGAGTGGACAGGTGGGGATGGATGAGAGATCCCTTGTAGTGTGAGAGTAGATCCACCTGTGAGGTAACTTGTCATGACTGCCCTTGGCTAAATCCAGAAGAGGAGGGGAACCAATGCTCTCTCGGCCAAAAGGGCGTCACCAACAAGATTTTGGGAGCATCCTGTTGAATTCTGAACAGGACTTTTGGAATGAAGGGAAGGTGAGGGAAAGCATAAAGAAACATCCCCTTCCAAGAAAGATAGGGTGTCCACCCTCCAAACCAGAGGACCTGGGATTCTGGCACAAAATGGAGGAAGTTGTCTGTTCAGAGGGGAGGCAAACAGAACTATTTGAGGAGTACCCTACTGATGGACAATGTCCAGAAACACACCCCTGTGAAGAATCCATTCGTGGACTGAGTTAAGGACTTGCTCAAAGTGCGTTTGCCACAATGGTTTTACATGATGGAATGTAAGAGTTACTTGATACTGGACAGCAAGATCCCCCACCAAGAGTACCAACTAGTTAAGATAAGATCTTGCCCCCCCCCCTTCTTGTTTACATACCACATTCACTGTGGTATTGTCTGTAAATACTTTGAGAGGTCCTGGGGAGAAGAGAGGATGGAAAGCCTGAAGCGCCATCAGAAGAGCTCATCTCTAACACGGATGAGCTCTTTCTGTTATGTCTGAGCAGCTCCTGAGTAGGATGAGGGGGGTGAAGCGGAAGCCCTGGATTTAGAGACAAGTGCTATATCCACCAGTGAAGTTCCTTCTTGAGACAAGGTAGAAGAGGAACTATAAATTCTAGAGGATGCGCATGTTGAAGCCAATCTGACTTCAGAAACCACTGAAACTTCCTCATGTGGAGTTTAGCCACACGGAGCATAGGGATGATGGATGCCATGAATCCCAGAGCTCTCAGAAACTCCCTGGCTGTAACAGAGGCCAGAGGCAGAAGGGTCTGAATGTAAATGAGTGTCAAGGCCTGGGAAGGAGGCAGGGATGACAGCATAGGCACCATGTGAATCCTGCACTCCAGAAAAACATGGTCTTGAGGAGTCAGAAAAGACTTTTTTGTGAACCCCAGGCTTTGCAGAAGGGAAATGGCAAACATGAAGATTTTGCAACAGGATCTCTGGAAAGGATGCCAGAAACAGAAGGCCGTCCAAGTAAGGAAAACTTGGATCCCCTGAAGCCTGCACAAAGCAATCACAGGAGTGACGCACTTGGTGAATACCCTTAGGGCAACAGAAAGGCCAAAGGGCAAAGCAGAGAACTGAAAATGCCAGGAAGCAGATAAATGTAAAAACTTCCTGAAAAAGGGATGGATCAGGATATTGAGATAAGCATCTTTGAGATCCAGAGACACAATATAAGCCTGAGGAAGCAAAAGAAGAAACAAAGTCTGAAGGGACAACATTCGAAAGGAGGGCAACTTGAGGAAAAGTGTTTAAATGACAGACGTCTGGAACTGGTCTCCAAGTACCCTCCTTTCTGGGTACTAGAAACATCCCGAAGCATCTCTGAAAAGGAGGGTTGTTCCTGAGGAAGCTGAGCAATACCCTGAAAAGGGGGAAGGGATTTCTAAACCATGAAATACCACTGAGTAATCTATACCCAAATAGGAAGAGAGTGGAGAAGAGAAAGAAGAAAGTGGCTGTGAAGAACAGGATAGTCAGACAGCACCTGGTTTATCTGGAAAAGGAGACTTCTGAGGCACAGAAGTTTGAGGAGCCCACTCGTCACCCTTTTCACCCTTAGGAGGAGGGAGAGATTGCCTGAGAACAAAGGCCGGCTTAATGGGACAGTTTCTCTGAAATTTAGGCACAAGAGAAAAACACATGCTTAAGTTCCTGTAGAGCCCTTGCCCTTATCCTGAAGGGAGTTAAACATAGCAGCAGCTTCAACAAAAAAGTGTTTGTTGTCAAGAGGGGCATCCATCAACTTAGCCTTAATATTACCAATTAAAGGTTGATGCTGGAGACAAGAATACATCATCACTGACCCAAAAGCAGCCCTAGAGGAAGCAACTGCTGCATTATAACTACACTTGATGGAATCAGAAAAGAAAAGTACAGTTTTGTACCTACCATAAATGTAGATGTCCGATAGGTATGCAACTGCAGTCCTGACATATGGGTTGTCCTGCCTCAGGCAGCCCTTCGGTCGGCCGGATTCCAAAGTCTGGGTCCGGCGTCGGCTGATGTCGCCCTTTCCCCGACGTCAGAGCACTTGGGATATAAAAGCGTCAGCCGACGCCATCTTCTTCAGTGTTTCTTGCCCCAGATGCCAGGTGCCCTCCAAGGAAGGCTAAATTTTGAAAACAGACAAAAATTTCCAGACAAGTACAACATAAAAACAAATACACCATAAAAGATTACCCCAGGTAGCTAAAATGAGGGGTAGGAACCCAAAAGAATACCACAGAGGGGCAGGTGGGAGGGGAAAACCTGACTACAGTTGCATACCTATCGGACATCTACATTTATGGTAGGTACAAAACTGTACTATGTCCTTCAAGGATGCAACAGCAGTCCTGACATATGGGTTGAATACCATAGCCAACCTGGGGGTGGTAGGCACCAAGACAAAGATGGTGTAGCTAAAATGCCCTGCAGGACTGCAGAAGCAAACCCTGCTCCGGATCTGGAATATAAAGGCAGGTTGTAATGTTTGGAAAATGTATGCACGGAGCTCCATGTAGCAGCTTCTAAAATGTCCTTTGTTGCCACTCCTCTTAAAAAGGCTGTGGAGGTGGCTGTAGCTCTGGTGGAATGTGGCCTGATGTCAGCTGGCACAGTTTTTCCATGAAAAGAGTAACAGAATCGAATGCAAATTCCAATCCATTTAGAAATTGTCTGTTTGGAAATTGCTTTTCCCTGCAATCCAGTAGCGCAAGCTACAAAAAGCTGGTCAGATTTTCTGAAAGACTTTGTTCTGTCCAAGTAGTAGCACAACTGTCTGTGTATGTCCAAGGTGTGGAGAAGTCTCTCTCCTTTATTTTGAGGATTGTGAAAGAAGGTAGGCAGGTGAATAGCTTGATTCAGGGCCACCCTGGATACCACCTTTGGCATGAATGATGGATTGGTTCTCAAAGAAACTCTGTCCTGATGAAAAATGAGAAATGGTTGTATTGCCATAAGGGCCTGTAGCTCAGAGACTCTTCTTGCTGAGGTTACTGCCAGAAGGAAAGCTGTCTTCCAAGACAGAAATTTCAACTCTGCAGATGCTGCTGGTTCAAAGGGAGGAAGAGTTAATTTTTCCAGCATGAAGTGGAGGTCCCATGCAGGCACTAGTGGTTTCCTTGGAGGGTTGATGCTCTATACCTCTTAGAAACTGTCTTAGCAATGGGTGAGAAAATACAGGCGGATCAGTATTGTATTTGGCAGATATTGCTGAAGCATGTATTTTTATGGAAGAATATGAAAGGCCATTGTGGAGCATTTCAGCCAAATATTCTAGGATCTGTGGAATGCTCATCACTGATGGGTCTTGACCCTTTTTGCTGTTCCAGATAAGAAATCTCTTCCATTTTGCTGAGTATGTTTTTCCTAGTGGAAGGTCTGCTGAGTATGTTTTTCCTAGTGGAAGGTCTGCGCGCCTCCAGGATGATATCTTTTACCCTTTTGGAAAGTGTATCCTGAGGAATAGTCATGGAATCTTCCAAGCTGTCAGTTTCAATGTTTTCAAGCTGGGATGTAGTGTCCTGTAATTGTGCTGTGTCAGAAGAAGTGGCCATTGAGGAAGGAGCCACGGATTGGTGTGTGTCAAGCTCCGTAGCAGTGGGTACCAGTGTTGTCTTGGCCAGTCTGGAGCTATCAGTATGACTGTCGGTTGCTCTGTCTTGATCTTTAGTAACACCTTGGTCATCAAAGGAAGAGGTGGGAAGGCATATAGTGTTAGAGAGTTCCAACTGAAGGAGAGAGCGTCCACCTTCCATGCTTGAGGATGGCATGTCCTTGTGCAAAACTTTTTCAGATGGTGATTGAGGTGGGAGGCAAAAAGATCTATGTCCGGCCTTCCCCATGCTTGAGTTATTTGTAAGAAAATGTCTGGATGCAACATCCATTCGTGTGGATCCATGATGTTTCTGCTTAGGCTGTCCACCAGAACATTGTCCTTCCCTGGTACAAACTGGGATTGTAGCTCTATTTTCAATTGTAGGGAAATATCCCAGAGATTCATTGCCAGTCTGCAAAGAGGGTAGGAATGGGTACCTCCTTGCTTGTTTATGTACCACATAACTGTGGTATTGTCTGTCTTTATTAGTAGATGGCCCTGATGCATGAACTTTTCGAAGGCCTTGATTGCATGTATCACTGCCAGCATTTCTTTTTGGTTGATGTGCAGGTGCTTTTCTTTTTGTGTCCATTGTCCTTGAATGCATCTGCCCTCCATGTGCACCCCCCATCCATGGTCTGAGGCGTCTGTTATGGTCTGACTTGCATGAGGCTTGCTGAAAGGCAGACCTTTGTTTATCTGGCTTGCTTGAGCCCACCACAGAAATTCCTTTTGAAGGCATGGAATGAGTGGGATCAATGCTTCCAGGCTGTGGCTGTGTTGAGACCATAGACTTTTTAGATACCATTGTAGTTTCCTCATATGCAGCCTTGCGTGTGGAATCAGAAGAATGCAAGATGCCATGAAACCCAGGGCCTGCAGGATTTTCCTTGCAGTCATCTGGGTGTGTGTTGCTAATTTTCTGAAGTATTCTGGTAATTGTTTTTGTTTTTCTTTTGTCAGAAACGGCATCTGGGTGTTTGTGTCCAGTGTGGCACCCAGGAAAGGTATTTGTTGGGATGGTACGAGACTTGATTTCTGAATACTGACTGTGTATCCCAAGGCCTGCAGTAGGTGAATGACATAGTCCAAGTTTTTTAACAAGGCTTGTTGGCTGTCCGCTTGTATAAGGCAGTCGTCCAGGTAAGGGTATATTTGTATCCTCTGAAGTCTGCAATGTGCAATTACTGATGCCAGGCATTTCGTGAACACTCTGGGCGCAGTAGATAAGCCAAAGGGCAATGCTGAGAATTGATAATGCTCTGAGCCTGCAAGAAATCTGAGGTATCTTCTGCAACTTTGTCTGATTGGGACATGCAGGTATGCCTCCTTGAGGTCCAGAGTTACCAGCAAAGACCCCTTGCCCAGCATGGGAAGGAGTTGCTGTAAAGTCAGCATCTTGAATTTTGGCACAATAAGGTAAGTATTCAGTGCGGACAAGTCCAGAATGGGTCTCCATTGGTTTTCTTTTCTTGGAACAAGGAACAGTCTTGAATAAAATCCTTGGCCTTGTTCTGCAGAAGGAACCTTTTCTATTGCTCTTATTTGAAGTAGGTTTGTTATTTGTTTGAGTGCCTCTGCCCTTTGATTTGGTAGCAGGTTTGGCCTGCCCTGTCTTGTTGGTAGTGTATGAAAATGGAATCTGTATCCTTTGCCTATTATGTCCAGTATCCATTTGTCCTTTGTAATATTGTGCCAATTTTGTGAGAATAAAGATAATTTTCCGCCCAAAGGTGCTTCTAATTGAGCCCTGGATGGCGGAGTCAAAGTCAAGTCATTGAGATTGTCCCTGCGGAGCAGTGGAAGGTCCTGCCCCACCTCTCTGGTTCGGAGGCTGCCACTGACGTCCTCTGTAGGAGCCTCGAGTTTGCCCTCTACCACGTCTGTTTTTGCCTCTCTGAAATTTGTCTGTGTCTGGAAAGGACCAGTGCTTAGAAGGCCAATTCCTGCTGAATCTTGGAGGCTGTACCTGGAGGAAATCTTTGACTGTTTGCACTGATTTTGCCTTTTCCTCTATTTTCTTTAAAACCTCTTGTGCAGTAGCACCAAATAGCTTATGCTTCTCTAGTGGCGCGTCCAAAAGCTTAGTTTTCACATGGTCTGGCAATGTTTGTTCCTTTAACCAAGCACGTCTGCGTATGACCGCACCTGTCATTGCTGCTCTACATGAAGCTTCCAATGCATCATATCCACATTGAAGGAAATGGTTGCTAACCTGCTGAGTATTATGAACCAATTCCTGTAACCCCTTTCTATCTAATGGTTCAGGGGAAGCCAATTTCTTTTGCAAGTCATCCAACATGTATTCCTGATACTGAATCATATGAAATTGACAATTTAATGCTCGCATAGAAAGGGTGGAAGATGTATATACTTTCTTGCCCCACCTTTCTAAAGCCCTGGAATCTCTTTCCGAAGGAAGTGGATTCTTAGCAGTAGTGGAGGAAACCTCTTTAGGCCCCTGAGAAATAGTTTCAGGGTCAGCAGTATGGCCCTTGTACAGAAATTGATGTGTGTCTGGGACCCTGTAGTACCTGTCTGGCTTGACAGGAGCAGGGGGGAGGGAGTCAGGGGAAACACTAGATTCCAAGTACACATCATCTAAAACATTTAAAACTGGAGGAATAGCCAAGGGTCTATGCTGAGGTAGCTTTAAAAATTCCCTTAACCTTTTCCTAGAATCTGAGTATTCTTGGCCTTGCCATTTGAAGTGTTCCCTCATGGAATGAAGCGTTTCCCCAAAGGAAAACTCCTCAGGAGGAGAAGCAGAGGGAATGGATTCCTCCGCATCAGAATCCTCGTAGGCCGGGGAGGCCTCCTCCTGGTAGTCTGAAAGTGCAGAATCACCTGAGGCCTCATCGGAGGACTGGGGATCTACCTGCTCAACCCTAGGCCTCTTGACAGAAGGAGACAGAGAGCCTCTTTCTGGATGTGGCTGAGAACCCCTAATTAAAGAAATAAGGTCCTCAGCTAAACTTAAAATTTGAGAACCAGAAGTGGATCCCAGAGAAACAGATCTTGGAGGGAGAGACTTAGCCTGTTTGGCAGCCTTAGCACGTGTGTAGGCCTTAATGGACATAGACACTGGAGGCCTGGCAGCCCCGCGTGCTGGAGTAGTCTTATCCACTGAAATATCCTGGGCTACGGTCTCAGAGGGGAGAACAGAAACCGGCACCGAGCTGGCCTCCAGTACCGAAGTAACAGGTGGGGCGGTGTCGTCGGTCTGTAGCGGTTGTGAAACCGGCTCAGAAGAGACCGAGACACTCGCGGTAGGCCTAAGCATGGTGTCAGCCGAGACCGCGGCTGTCGGTCCTTATCCTTCCGTTTTTTAGGTAAATGTGCTGTCGGAAGCTCCGACGGCATGATATAACAGAAATCTTCCCCAAAATAATCCTGAGCAAACTCTGACCGACGCCTAAGCGTGCGTTTATTGAAAGAAGCACAAGCTGTACAGGCCGAGACATTGTGTTCTGGGCCTAGGCAGGGTAAGCAGTAAGAGTGGAAATCCTTATGAGGTATTTGTTTCCCACAAGTTAAACAATTATTAACTTTTACAGTTTTATCTGACATCGGCTGAGGCAAGAAAAGGTCCCCAACGGGGTACTTAGCTTTTTTGAAGATTTCAGTAGCTGAAAACACAGGAGCTGGTCGACCGGCACTTGCGAACTGCTTCTGCTTCGGGCGCCGCGCGGCAAGAAAGACTGAAGAAGATGGCGTCGGCTGACGCTTTTATACCCCAAGCGCTCTGACGTCGGGGAAAGGGCGACATCAGCCGACGCCGGACCCAGACTTTGGAATCCGGCCGACTGAAGGGCTGCCTGAGGCAGGACAACCCATATGTCAGGTCTGCAGTTGCATCCTTGAAGGACATCTGTGAAAACAGCGAAGGGCTATGCAACAAATAATCCAAGAACGAACGGCCACTGAACTATATCCATTTATTAACTAAAACCAAACCAACATATTGTGAGAGCTTTCATACAATCAAATTTACTTCATCAGACAAAGTTACACACACAATCTATTCAATTTAAATACATTTTAGCTAAGAGAATACTAGTAAATACATTTTAGCTTATGATTAAGGAAGAGTATTCTAGGCTAACAAATCATGTATGGATATACATACAATAGGTAGGAAACATTGAGCACTGTATGAACTTTCAGTTGGTTTTACAGACAAGGATGTTAATAGAAAGGATTAGCTAGTTTTGTGTGATTGAGAAGAATAGGGTCAGGAGATAGTGGAGGAAGTTAGTCTGGGTTTGCACAGGGGCATAGCCAGTGTGATTTAAGGTATGGTTTGAGCTTGGATTTAAATAGGGTAGTAGAAGGTAGGGAGGTAAGATCAGTAGGGAGGGAGTTCCAGGTTTTCCCCACTGTGTTAGAGTATAAAGAATCTCCAGCCAGGTTGTTGGTTTTACATATCTTTACTATTATTTTATTTGAAGAGCGCAGAGTTTTAAGGTTATTGTAGGGGGTGATTAGACTGGTTAGTATTGGAGTAGATGTAGGATGGAACAGTATCTTATAGGCAATAGTTAGCTGGTTTGATAGGATAAGATTTGGTAATTCTAGCCACCCTAGTTGATTAAGATGGTTACAATGATGGGTTCTATAGGTAGAACCAGTTGCAAATCTGGCAATATTATTTGTAGGAGCTGACCAGCTTGTTCAGATTGGTTTTATATAGTTTGGTATAGATTGGGGAAGCATATAGCAGGGTTGAGACAAGGTGGGTCCTGGCAATAGTGGTCCTTGCTAGTGGGGTAAGAAAGGGTTTGATCCTATAAAGGGAGCCTAGTTTTTTGTCTACTGTTTTTGCAGTGTTGTTTATATGTGGCTCAAAGGTGAGGTGGTTGTCAATTAGTACTCCAAGTAGTTTTGTAGTAGAGTCTGGAGATATGGTTGTACCATTGCTAGATGTGATTGTGAAATGTAGTGGGGGGGCTCTGCGGGTGGGAGTAAATAGTAGCATTTTTTTTTTTTTTTTTTTGGATTTAGGATGAGACATCGTTGAATGAGCCAATTCTCTACTGCGTTAAATGTGTCTTGGGTTAGGGAATACAGTTGTGAAAGTGAGGAGGCTGAGCATAAGTGTAGAGTCATCTGCATATTGGATACAGGTGGCTTGAGGTAGAGCAGTGTGTAGATCGTTGGTAAAAATAGAAAAGAGGAGAGGACCTAGTATGGAGCCTTGAGGGACTCCAAGGGCAACTGGTAAGTGGGAAGACAAGGTGTTTTCCCATAGTACTGCCTGTTGCCTATTATTTAGATAGGACTGGAACCATTGAATAGTTAGTGGATCCAGTGAGAAGTTGCCTAGTATGTTTATGAGTAGCTGGTGGTTGACCATGTCAAAGGCTTTTGACAGATCAATGAAGAGGGCTGAGGAGAGAGTGTTACTATTACGGTTTTTATTAATGACATCTGTGAAGGAAAGAAAAGCAGAAGAGGTGCTATGAAATGGTCTAAATCCATGTTGGCAGGTAGCCAATAGGTTGTTTGCTAGGAGGTGGTTTAATAGTTGCTTATGAATGCACTTCTCCATGGTTTTTGCCAGAGGGGATAAAATGGCTATAGGCCTATAGTTAGAATAGTCTTTTGAATTACCACCTTTATGCAGGGGGATAACGTGAGATTTTCCAAATAGTTGGAATAATTCTATTAATGAGGATGGATATGGGGTAGGCTACAGCGCTGGCTGCTTTTTGCAGGTATTCTGCAGGTAACAGATCAGCAGAGAGGGTGGTGGGTTTAAGTTTTTTGATTAGGGAGCAGACAAAAGATGCAGGAACGTGTTGCAATTGAAATGTTGGGGGGCTATTAGGGATAATATTAGTAGGAGATGCAGTGTTAGTGGATAGCTGATTGGCCAAAGGTT
This sequence comes from Protopterus annectens, assembly GCF_019279795.1. Taxonomy (NCBI): domain Eukaryota; kingdom Metazoa; phylum Chordata; order Ceratodontiformes; family Protopteridae; genus Protopterus; species Protopterus annectens. The sequence goes on from NC_056746.1 coordinate 644,773,120, forward strand.
GAATGGTGTCTGTGAAGAAAGTAGATTTGGTTGGGGCTAAGGAGATTGGAGCCTGAGGGGGTGGGTGTAAATTGAGTGTCCTGGGTGCAGGAGTTTGTTTATGCATGACCAGAACATTTGAGGTTTGTTTTGGTTGGTCTGTTGGAATTGGCAGTAATAGTTTCTTTTATCTGACAATATGGCTTTTTTAGTTTCATTTCTTAGCTGTCTAAATATTAGTTGATCTTCCAGGTTGTTGGTTGTGCGCCAGGTAGCCCATTGTTGGTTTCTATGGAGGATTTTTTGTCTGGTAATTTTGGTGAGCCAAGGTGCTGGTTTAGACCTTGTTCTTACTGTACAAGTTGGGGCATGGTAGTCTAGAATGGTTAAAAATTTAGAGCTAAAGTATTTAACAGCACTGTCTAGTGGGAAGGTGTTTCAGGGGTGACCAGTCGCAAGCTACAAGTTCTTTTTGAAAGCTGTCAGTGCTAACATTTTTATTACATCTTATTTTCTTATATACGGTAGGGTTTTGCATATCAGTCTTATACCTGATTAAGAAGATAGGTGAGTGGTCACTGATATCTTCTGGAAGAGTCCCTACCTTATAAGATTGGATTCTTACAAATGGTCAAAACCAATCTAGGATGCTGCTGTTGTTATTATTATGTTTATTGGTTCTAGTGGGGAGTGTAATGTTTAGTGTAAAACCATGTAGGTTGATGTGTGAAGAGGGCTGTTCAGATGTGCAAGACATCCAGTTTATATTAAAGTCACCAAGTATTATTGTTTCTTGTGGGTAGGTGGTGGACAGCCAGCTTAGGATAGCTTCTAAGGTAGTGATGTTGTTGCCTGGGGGAAGGTAAATACAGATTATATAGATGGATTTATGTTTGTTAAGTTGAAATTTGGAGATAAGAATTTCAGCATTGTTAGTTATTGTTTTCAGTTATTTGAGATGCAACACGGTCTTTCTACATTCTCATTTACAATATCCATACTAGAGTTTTTATTATCTAGGATAGGTTTAAAAAACCTCTTTTGTTTATAACTTCTTCAATGATGTCACTTAAAGTAATGGGATATGATCTAGCGGAAAACAGATTTTAAATTGGAACATTCTTCCAAAAAATGGTCTTCTCTAGTAATCATACGTGCAGCTCTAACTTCGTATCCTTTGACAACGGATTTTTTATGACGTTGAGGATGTGAGCTGCTATAATGCAAAAGACTATTGGAATATGTCTCTTTCCTGTGTATGCGGGCTATATATATCTATTTTCTATATAGTCTTTGATGAGCTTAATGTCCAAGTATTCCATATAGTCATTGCTAATATTCCATGTGAATTTAAAAAATGTTGTGGCTTGGCCTATATATAACAGGAATTCTTCAAGTATGTCTTGTGTTCCTTGCCAAATAATAATGATGTCATCTTGAAATCTAAAATAGGACTTAATAAATCTATTAAATCTGCTATTGAAGACATATTTCTTCTCCCAATAGGCCATAGTTATATTAGAATAAGCTCCTCCACATGGGAACCCCATTGCAATGCCTTTAGTTTGCAAATAATACTCTTTATTGAATTCTAAAAAATTATAATTCAAAACAATTTCTAATAGCTCTATTAATAAATTGATTTTATCTTGTTGTATATGATTCTCATGCAACTTGGATTATTTGTTACATAGCCCTTTGCTGTTTTCACACTTGATGGAATGACAAACCACCTGGGAGGAAGTCGCTAACAGGGAAAGGGCAGAAGTTTTACCCTCAGTCTGGAAGATCAGAAATAACCTGACAGGTCTGGATTAGAAGAGCCAACAAATACATGAACATGTGGGTCTGATAACAGCCCTAAAAGCCAAGGTAGAAGAACTATAAACCTTCTTGCCTAGCCCTTCCTCGGTCCTGCTATCTTTATCAGATGGCAGTAACGTGGGAGAGGGAAACAAATGAGAGCGCTTGTCAGAAGCTACAGACATCAACAACGGGTCAGGAGAAGGACATCAACTCACAATACCTTTTATATACCTCAGAAACCTAAGCACAATTCCATTTAAAGAACTCCATCATCCTGAATACTGTGTCTCCAAAAGAAAGCACTTCAAAGGGAGTAGACTGGTAGATTCCTCTTCCTCTGATCCACAGTCCAAAGGAGAGGGAATCGGAGAAGATTAAGCAAGGAATTCCTCATCCGAATCCCACTCCTCCTCAGAGGAATCCTGTTCCTGTGTCATTTTAGAGGAGTAGAGTGGGATGAAAGGAGGCACTGTCAGCACAGCTAACTGGAATTTTGTAAATATGTCAGCTGTGAATATCAAACTGATTTGTACAGATGTTTGTGTTGAAAAGGTATTTGTGTTTGAAATGTATCCACAGTGTGTCCTACAGGAGATAGCATAAATGTACATGCACTACTGTTACTGTTTAAATGTATATGTTTTAACAGAGGAAACTGGCAGACAGGAGGTTAACCCCAGTCCAGCAAACTTTAAAAAAAATCTGAAATTAAATCACTTTACAGGCTAAGCTACAAAGAGATGCTATCTCACAGGTTTCAATGCAGCCAGAGACACGGTCTGTACTAGGAAGCTTTCTGTATTGTCTTTGGGGTGAACTAATTACTATTATGGAAGTGTGGAGGTATGCAATTGTTTTATGACTTCCAACACCTGCCAGAGATCTGAGCAAAAGCCCTTGTATGTGTATTTTTACAGGTAGTTGCTAAATCCTGCCAGCTTCCAGCAATGGGGGGGGGGGGTCTGCACTGGAACAAGAAGTCAGATCAGAAGTGACGTCACGTTGCAAGCTACATCAAAAGTAATATTTTACATATTATTTTGAGAAGTCTCTTAGTGAGACTGAGCATTCTGTATTCTGTCTTGGGCCTGACAACAAGAACCACCATTCACCACATCATCTGCCTTGCTCTATTAAGCAAGTTATTAGGGAATATTGATTCTCTTAGATTCAGGTCAGGAATATAGTGAAACTTAGTTTAGATATTGTTTTTCTTTGTCTGAGCCTGTTTTCAATGTTATTTTAAATATTTCCTGTGATTTGAACTATGACACCACTGTGAATATATTATACTTATTTTCCTGTTTTATTTATTATTAAATATATTTAAACCTTTCACTGTGGCTGATTTTTGAAGACATATTTAAGTTTTGAGAGTACTTGCATATTTATTTGGTGACACTGTGTGGGCCACTCCTAACAGCCTTGCTCTTGGTCAGACTACCATTTGTATAAATATTAATTTCATTCAGTATATTGGGTACCCTTGGAAGAGCCTTAAGGTAGCTTGGCAGGAGTGTCTGGTGGCAGTCATAATGACCCTATAGACTGGGCAGAAGGTGACATAGCTAGTAAACCTGTGCCACCCTTTTCCAGGTGTGTGTGTGTATGTAAATCAAATCTCAAAGAGTGCGTGTGTTAGCTACTTGGGCAAGGACACAAAGCACTGGTTGGGCACAGAAGGTACTGGAGGCCGAGATCCAACTCTATAGCTGCGCCAGTGGGGAGTCTTATTGGGGGATCGGGAGAAACCAGCCCTGGACCGACTGTGGTCTCTATGTGTTCTTAAGGGAAACTGCACTTGATGCAGAGAGCTACATCTGGAAATACTGTGGGTGTACCTGTTATCCTCCCAGTGAACATCCCCCAGTGACGCCAGTGGTGATGATCGAGGCTCCTTGACTACTGGCCCAGAGGTGGAGGGAAGTCTCATACTGGTTGGCAGTGGTGGGATATCCACATCACATATTGGTTGGCAGTGGTGGGATATCCACTTCACATACAGGAATGGAGGGGGGGGGGGGCAATGGAACAAACGAACTGAGGAAATTTCGATGCCAAAGCACTAAACAAACCCCGAGTGACAGACTGCCATTCACTCTGTGGATCCTTAAGAGCAAAAGTAATATATTTAGTCTTCTGCTTTTTTTCAATGGGATGTCCACCTTATAAAATTTTGAAAGCTCTGACCCAGAAAAGCATTCACTAATGGTAGTAGGGACGACTTCTCTGACCAATACTTGAGGAACACCCCTAGGCCCCTCGGAGATGAACAGAGGCGATTCCCTCAATTCCAAAGCAGGCATCTGCAATGCCTCAATGGTCATGCTTAAATCGGATCCCCGCTGGCCTCCAATCTGGTCACAGCAGAAGAATCCAAAACCGGATGAACTTCTGGTCATTCACTCACCTCGGGAGAGACATCCAGCGCAGGCTGAACAGGAGAAGATTCCAGCCTAGGCTTCTTGGCCTTCTTCACTGACGGCTGTCCCTCTGAGTGGGAAGTTCCCTCCATCATGTCCTTCACAAGAAGCTTAAGATGCTGGTTTTCAAGATAAAACGCCAAAGAAGAGAGTCTACCACCAAGGGTTTTACATACAAAGGCCTGACAGATGGAACAGGATTTATGGTCAGGCTAGGCGCCAAGGCATAACAGAGACTGTTCATGGCAGTCTTCTCTCTCACACTGGCATTTAACCTTCTTGGATGACATGAAACCCCACAAGCAACAATAAAAGGAAGATTACGTTAAAAAAAAAAAAAAAAAAAAAGAATCTCAGCAGGGCACTTACCCGCAACGGCTTGCTGAACCAGCAACAGAATTAGAAGTTATGTACCTACCATAACGTTCCATGTTAGTTGTCTTCTCGCCTTCTTTCTTGCTGGATGGGTTCGGAGCCGAACCTCGGCTCCGACTCAGCCACTCTAAAAGCTCGAGAGCTAGTTCCACCGGCTCGAGGCTCCCCTATATCCCACAATGCTAGGCGGTAACTCCTCAGATCTCATTTGTAAGCTAGGCCCAGCTAGAAAAATTCCATTATATGGAAAAGGGTAACCCACCCACCTCTCTAGGCTGACTGTGAGGTATCCTAAACCTAACATATATATATATATATATATATATATATATATATATATATATATATATATATATATATATATATATATATATATATATATATATATATATATATATATATATATATATATATATATATATATGTATATGTATATGTATAGAGAGAGAGAGGTGGGAAAGCGTGGGAGAAAAGGACAGAAGGGTCACAAAACAACCTCCTCTAGGTCTGTCCAGGCTAGGGGGAAGGAGGGTGGGACGCAAGAAAGAAGGCGAGAAGAAGACAACTAACATGGAACGTTATGGTAGGTACATAACTTCTAAATGTTAAGTTGTCTATCTCGCCTTCATTCTTGCTGGATGGGACCGCGTCCCTAGCACCTTGTCCCGGGTGGCCTATCAGAACAGACTCTTGAGTACAGTGGAACCAAAGTTGGCTCAGTCCCTAGAGGCTAAGTCCAACTTATAATGAGAAATGAAAGTATGGGGAGAAGCCCAAGTAGCTGCAGAACAAATTGAATCAATAGGCAGTCTGTCTTGGAAAGCTATAGATGTGGCTAAAGCTCTAGTTGAATGAGCCCTGGGTTTGGTTGGCAACTGTTGATGTCTGATCTCATACACAAAGGTAATCAACGAAGTAAGCCATCTAGAAAGAGATACCTTAGAAACTGGAAGGCCCATTCTACCTTCTGCATAGGAAACAAACAGTTGATCAGACTTCCTGAATTGTTTGGTCCTGTCTAAATAGTACCTAAGTTGGCGATTAACGTCTAACCAATGTAATTTTTGTTCTGATCTGTTCGAATAGTTAGGAAAGAACACAGGAAGATCAACGGTTTGATTCAAATTTGCCGGTGAAGCTACCTTAGGCAAAAAGGACGGGTTAGTACGTAAGGACACCCTATCCTTATGAAACAAAAGATAAGGGGATCGACTACACAGAGCATGGAGTTCAGAGACTCTTCTGGCTGAAGTAATAGCTACCAAAAAGAGTGTTTTCCAAGATAGTAACTTCATTGAGCATGAAGACGCAGGTTCAAAGGGGGGGAGAATTAAGGACGCCAGAACCAAGTTGAGATCCCACTGAGGAGGAGGATCCCTAATAGGTGGTTTGAGGAGAAAAACTCCCTTTAAAAAGGCTTTGCAGAGTTTGAGAGACATAATGGAGGACTTTGAGACTCCAACATGAAAGTTAGATATAGCTGCCAATTGAACTTTGATAGTAGACGGAGACGAACCTGAGTGGAAAAGTTCGGCTAGAAAGTCCAAAACTGATTGAATGGAAGCAGTGAAAGGATCTATATCCTTTGAATGCGCCCAACAGGAAAAACATTTCCACTTACTATGATAAATCTTCCGAGTGGAAGATTTATGAGCGGCTATCAAAATATTTCGAACTGAGTGAGATATTAGAGGAAGCCTGGCTAGAGTTGGAATTGGAGAAACCACGCTGTGAGGTTCAGAGAAGGGAGGGAGTGGTGCAACTGACCCGACTGATGGGTCAAGAGGTCTGGAACTGGGTCCAGATGCCAGGGTTGCTTCAACAGATAACGGCGAAGAAATGGGAACCAAACCTGTCGAGGCCAGTAAGGGGCAATGAGGATCATGGAAGCTTTCTGAGCGATGGCTTTCTGTATTAGTTGAGAGATCAGTGGGAAGGGAGGAAAAGCATACAGAAGTCCCCGGGGCGGGTGAAAAAATAGTCGCACTTGCTGTTTTGGGGAGTAGTGAAAAGGTCGCAGCAAGGCCGGCCCCACTTTCGAAAAACTTTCTCCAACACTGAATTCTTCAAAGACCACTCGTGAGGCATGAGAATAGCTCTGCTCAATTTGTCCGCAATCCCATTGGACTTCCCGGGAATGTGCGTTGCTAACAGAAACCGCTGAGAAGAAATCGCCCATTGCCACAGTCTGAGTGCCTCTCGACATAGGGGGTAGGATCTGGTTCCGCTTTGTTTGTTGATGTACCACACTACAGACATATTGTCTGTCTGAATTGCTATAGTTCCTTTGGGAAGAGAGTCTTGTAGGGCTTGCAACGCTAGAAGCACTGCTCTCATCTCTAGGACATTTATGTGCAAGTGGCGTTCGAAAGGTTGCCACATGCCTTGGACCGTCCTGCCCTGGTAATGCCCCCCCCCACCCGATCAGGGAGGCGTCCGCTGTCAGTGTAGCAACCGGAGGGGGAGGAACAAAGGGTCTCCCTAGGAAGAGCTGGGGGGATGTGATCCACCAAGAAAGAGGATTCCTGCACGATTGTGTTATCACAATGGAATGGGACATTGGAAGTTGTTGGTATGACCATTGTGTGAAGAGCATCCATTGTAAGATTCTCATGTGGAATCGGGCTAAAGGGAGGAGAGGGATAGCAGCCGCCATTATCCCCAAGACCTTCAGGATCAGTCTGACTTTGATCTTGTTGCTCTGCAAGACAAGAGAGACTTGTCTGTGTATGTCTGCTATTCTCTGCTCTGTGAGTCTGGCTGACATGTTGACTGTGTCTAGATTTGCGCCTATGAAGGTAATAACACGACAAGGCGACAAGACAGACTTTTCGTAATTTACTGAAATGCCTAGTGTTTGACATGTGTGAAAGGTGTAGTCGCTGGCAAGAAGCAGAAGATGCTTGGTGGGGGCTGTAAGTCATCTAAATACGGAAACACTTGGAATCCTTGTCGTCTCAGATGAGAGGCGACCACTGCCATGCATTTGGTAAACACTCGGGGGGCTGTAGTGAGTCCAAAGGGCAGGGCCCTGAATTGGAAATGACTGGTTCCCAGCCTGAAGCAGAAGAATCTCCTGGAGCGTCGGCTCATTCTGATGTGATAGTACGCATCCTGGAGATCTATAGAGCACATCCAGTTGTCCCGGCCCAAAAGGGGCAGAATGGACTGCAGCGTGACCATCCGAAATTTTGTTTTCTTGACAAACTTGTTCAAGTTGCTGAGATCCAAAATGGGTCTCCAGTCCCCTGTTTTCTTTGGAACCAAAAAGAATTTGGAGTAGATTCTGGATCCTTGCTGGTCTGCTGGAACTGGTTGAATGGCTCTCTTTGCCAGCAGCTTTGAAATTTCTAGTGCTGCTTGCTCCCTTTGACTGGGTGGAATGTCTGGAAGGGATTTTCCCGACTGCTTTGGAATGCGAAAGAAAGGGATTCTGTAGCCTTCAGAAATTATAGACTGTACCCATTTGTCTTGAGTGAGGGAAAAACAGGCTTTTGGATACAGAGATAATCTTCCCCCGACTGCCTCCGAAGGTGGACAGCCGGGCAACACCTCGGGGATGCTGAAAGGGCTTGTCAGAGAAGGATTCTTGACTGCCCTGATTCTGCGGGCCCCCCCTCTGCCTCTAGGACGGCGTCTACCATTATTGTTCCCCCCTCTGCCTCTAGAGGGGAATCGACTCTGTGCGTCAGGCAAAACTCCCTGTAGTTGCTTGCGGAACCACATCTTTCTCCCCTTCTGGCCTTTGGGGTAAAGGCCTAGAAGGAGTAGAAAAATGGACTCCCACGGCAGAGAGAGTCTTGCCTTCAGTCTCGCACCTAGGTCAGGGTTTCCTTCACTTGAGGACCAAAGAGGGATGATCCATCAAAGGGGGAGTTAGTGAAGGACGCCTTGAAAGGGTCCGCAAAGTTACATAGCCGCATCCAGGCGTGCCGACGTAAGGCCACACCTGTACCTGCCGCTCTACTCGCTCCATCCGCCGCATATGAAAAAAGGAGCATGGAGGAGTTAACTATTGAGTTAAGGGTCGCCAGCTGAGAGTTCATCCTATCCTGAAAACCCGCAGCTGTTGGATCCTTTAACATTTCACTCTCTTCCTTGAGCAAATCCCTCTGAAGACGAGTGAAATGACACAGGTAATTCAGCGAGCGCATAGAAAAGGTCGCTGACGAGAACATCCGCTTCCCGTACCTGTCCATAGTCCTAGACTCCTTCTTAGGAGGATGAACAGGCACTGAAGGATCAGCTAGCTCCTTCTTGGTGGCCGCAGCCACCACCATAGCATCAACAGAGACGCCTTTGGTCAAAAATTCTTTGTCCTTGGGGGCAGTGATAAATTTTGATGGTCTCCTGGGGGTGGGTTCCACTGAGTCAGGAGCCGTCCAGGCCTTCTTTGCCACCACTTGCATAAGGGGGTCAAAGGGAGGGGACACCCAGGAGGTGGAAGGGCGAGAGCCAAACGCCTCAAGATACACCGATTCATCCTCTGAAGGGTTGAGGGCTGGCCAATTCCCCCTCTGTTTTAAGATTTCGAGGATGTCTGCAAAGGAGACATCCTCAGAGAGGGAACAAGGGGAACCTTCAAAATCCTCTAAATCAGTGTCAGAGGTGACAGACTCAGGGGAGTCAATGTGCTTCCTCTTGCACTGCCTCTTCCTAGGGGGCTCTCCTACCAGGTCAGGAGAGGCCTCGGAAGAGGAGGAGATCCCCACTGGGGAAACTTGAGGAGCTGGCTCTCTACAATCCGGGATGAGGGGGTGAGAAGAAATCACCGCAGGCACCGTGGAAGGAGGGGCAGATGGAGCTGACTGTGGGGTTGAACCAGGTTCTAACATGCTCCTCATGACCTTGAAGGCACCCCCTGTCAGGCAGAGCCAGAGATCTCCGCTCCGAAAAGCTGAAAACCTCCCCCGGCACCGACAGTAATGGCTCCGAGGCCGATGTCGGAGCCAAACTCACCAGCGCCAAAGCACCAAGAGGGAGAGCGGGGTCCGATGCCACTCGCCCCCTCGGAGCAGACAAGGGAAGTCCGGCGTCGAGATTCCTCCAAAGAAGACATCGGAGCAGACAACGGCACCGAAAACAAGGGTATCGGTTCCGACGCAGCCACAGTCTCGGGTCCGAGCCGCCCCGGCTCCGAACTCAAAGGAGTCAGAGGAGGAACATTTTGAGTGACAGGATTAGCCATCGACTGTTGAGTCGGGCTCTGAAGCATTTGGGCCAGTGCCTCGGACTTGAGAAGTCGACTCACCACCCTCTGAAGGTCATGATCTGACAGTCTCGACGACCTAGAGGAGTGAGATCTATGGCTCCGTTCAGACAAGAATGGTGATGCTGGAGCCGAATGAACTGAGCCGATAGATGGTGACCTTGACCTCTTCCTGGAAGTCGGTTCCGATAACTTTATCGGAGCTGACTCAGCGATGTCTACCTCGGCTCTGGCCGGAGCCGAGGAAACAGTAGAAATATGTGTTCGAGAATCATCGGCTCCGGCCGGAGCCGATGTTCGAACAGACTTTGAAGCCCCAGGGGACGACTCAGACACTGGAGCAGACGGTCTGGTAGGCTTGGAGGGTTTCCCCGATGATTGAGTCGGGGGACCCTCAGGCTTTAATAAGCCCCTTAAAATGAGCTTATTTTTTCGCTCCTGCAGGACTCTAGGGCTGAAACCATGGCAAACAGCACATGAGTCCTGCAGGTGCAAAGGTCCCAGGCAGTATACACAAGAAGTGTGACCGTCTGTCAGACATCTTCTGTCAGCACGAGTCACTTCTTAAAGCCTGAGACCTTTGATTCTTTAGACATTTCTAAAGAAGAAAGTGTAATCACTTACACTCACACACACAGACTACACTAATTGAAAATTAAATTAAACTAATTAAACCAAATAATTCCCTACAAAAAAAGACAGTCACTCCAACTACTAGGAAGGGAGGGACGGGGCCTAAAGGCCTAAGGGAAGAACTCTTGAGAGTTTTTTGGAAAAGAAGGGGAGAATTTGGAAGGGGATGGTAAGAAACTACCTAATTTAGTAAATAATAAAGAAAAATTAACTTAAAAGGGGGTCTCTATCTTAGTTAAAACTTAGTTTTAAGCAACTAACCTGAAGAGCCGGTTGGAAGAGCACCTCGATCGCTATAGCGGCAAACGAGATCTGAGGAGTTACCGTCTAGCATTGTGGGATATAGTGGAGCCTCGAGCCGGTGGAACTAGCTCTCGAGCTTTTAGAGTGGCCGAGTCGGAGCCGAGGTTCGGCTCCGAACCCATCCAGCAAGAATGAAGGCGAGATAGACAACTTAACATCAGGCATTTAGACTGACAGTCAAGAGATTGTGTTCAGACTGGAGGCAAAGAATTTCTGAGGATGGTATGTCCATATATCACCTTTATACCCTACGCTCCTTGAGGAGCATATGTATGATGTACTGCATACCTTAAAGCAACCTAAAGGCTTTGGTATACTGGCCAGACATCAGGCCGCCCTTGGCAAGGGATCCCTAATGTAATGAATACTGCAACAGTGAAATGGAAGGACAAATACTTTACTCAATGTTGACATGTGATGCGCCAAGATAGTAGTCGCACCAATCATTGGTATCTTGAGCTGGTAACTTGTGGCCACAATCTACATACTTAAACTCTTTCTCCTTCTCTCTATCTGTGACAGCTAGGGAAAAGGTATGCAAAAAAGGTTACACTACACAAATACTAACAGCAGAGAAAAAACATACACAAAGAACACCTAATACTACATCCTACCTACACATCTACCTTTCTACCCAAGCAGCTACAAACTAATACACACAACAACTATGGCAAGTAGGTATAGAGCTACTTATGTTTTTTTTTTTTTAAGTTAAGAAAAACAGCAGCAAAGACAAAATGGCAGGAATGCCATACACACCAACCAGCAATGGCCTAAACAAATTGTAAGCTAGTCAAAACACTAGCATACCAACATTAAAACTACAACGAAGAAACTTAACCACAAGAAAGCCCCAAATAGCAGAGGACATCTAAAAGGGACCAGAAATTCATTCTGTAGAAGAAATTAATAAAAGATGGAGCTTGTCAATTGTACTGTAGTTTCTCAAGGTGGCAAACGAGATCTGAGATGGGTGAGAAGCAGTGGTGTACGATGGATAGAGAAGGCAGAGATCTTGATTTGAATGCTCTGAAAGAAAGCTGGCACTGGATCCTGGATGGATCCAATAACCCACAGGTTGAAACTGGACAAAAAAAAAAGACAACTTCGGATCAAACATTTCATCCTCCTTTCCCAACTATAATACAAATCATGTACATTAACAAGGGCTTTACTACAGAAGGCAAGGAAAAGACAAGGTCAAAAAGTAAGAAGGCTGCACTGATGAAGACATAGCAGCAAGCGGAAAGAAGTACATCTGGGGTACTCCGAAGTTCAACCCCATCAGTGAGCAGCTGTGATTACATCATTCTATGTCCTCCCCAACCTGACACCCACACCCTCTTCTCCCCACATTGTTCCAGGACAGGTAGTCAACTGGCCTCCTTTAACCATAACTGATCAAACATAACTACAAACCTTTGGGTCAAACAAATTTCCTCCAGGGGATACAGAACTCATTTTACATCCAAACAAAAAAAATGATATTGCTCTGTTCCAAAAGCCTAGAAACACCTAGTTACCCCTTTCTTAATAGAAATGTTAGCGCATGGATCCAGAGAAGCCATTCTCTCCGTCCAGAAGATCAAAGGAATTAACGCAGGACTGCTCCTTGCCCCTAGAAGAGGCAGACTCTGGAAACACATTTTACATTTGTCAAGGCTAAACAGATTCTTAACACATTTAAAATGTTGACCCTGCTTACGCCCATTTGTCTTTCCCAAGCCCTCTTAGGAAACCTACTGCTAAATTCTTATATTCAATGGACATAAGTAGTTCCTGAGATTTGCAGTGGAGAGTGATAAGCATTACCAGTTTACCTCCTTGCCCTTTGTTTTGGCTAATGCACCCATAGGTTCTACAGAAAGCCTAGCCCCAGTGACAGCCCACTGCACAGAAAAAGGGTCTTGTCATTTACCCATGCTTAGAAGGTTGCCGGATTCAGACAAAAACTCGGGTGGAGATGCAGAAGGTAATGAAGTACATTCTCAATTGCTTTAACAGACTGGTCTTCTCCCAGAATGAGATAAAGTCCAATTTATGTTCTGCTAGAGCTGTGGTCTTTCAGGGGACCATTCTGGACACCACTACAGCAAAAGTTGCCTACTCCAACAAAAGGTGAAGCCCTTTACCACCTTCTTCCAGGTTACAGAAAAAAGATCAGTGATGATGGCCAAATTCTTTTCTAAGTTTTCTAGGCCACAAGGCATCCCCCCCCCCAAACCCTCTCGGGAAGAATGTGGCCCTGACTTGGGACCTTTACCTTTCCACTGCAAAAAGTAATGCTAACACACTTTGAACTAGCTAAAACAATGCCTCTAAAGTTTCTGACTTGGGAAACTGCTTTCCTTATTGTTGTTAATAATAGTAATAATAATAATAATAATAATAATATCAGTAGTAATACCAATAATAATGTTCCTATGGTAGAAAAACCTCAGAACGCCAGACCTTCATGTGCAGGGAGCCATTCTTGTGGTTCCATAAAGACAAGGTGACCCTGCACAATAACCCCTCATTTATGTCAAAGGATATTACCAAAGCAGTCTTGAACTAAGCAACCTTGTTTTCTTTCCTACACCTCAGTGTAAGGAGAAATCAATCTTGCATTCCCTCTACATGCACAGACAGCTGCGGTATTACATGGATAGAGCTAAGGTCATTAGAAAATCAGGCCAACTGTTTACTAATATTTGCTCATTTTCTACAAAGTGGGCATGACAGAGAAAACAGCATATTGCATCAATTCTTTTCATGGGATTTGTAGCAAAATCTTACAGCAAATGGTCAGGCCTTATTTCACAAGGGATACATCAGGTACAACTACCTTTCTCAAAGATGTTAGTACTCAGGATGTTTTAGAAGCAGCCACTTAATCCTCTGTTCACACTTCTCAAAACATTAGACTGGATGTGATGTCCTGGGAAAGGGCTGGATTTATTTTTGCTATCCTGAAGGGCACTTTCCAGTTCTCCTCCAAGCAGTGAACAAACCACCCTACCTGAAAGGGCCAGCTTTGGGAATCTTCCCTATGGTAATGACAGCAAAGATCCATGTGAAGAACACGGCACAGATGGTGGTAACTTACCATAATTAGAGATGTTTGAGTGAGGTCGCCTTGTTTCTCTCCTATCCTTTTTAATGTAGTGGTGGGTATCCAACAGTTATCCCTTTTTACTCAAACCTCTACCCGTTTCCTCTCCAAATTCATCAGGTTCAGAGGCATCTCTGGAGACCATTACAAGTGTAGCCAATAACTTGAATTCAGAAGTTCCCTCCAGCTTCAAAGAGAACAAGTCTTAAATTCTTCATGTCACAGTCTGCATCCCTAAGCAACTGTTTGCTAGTTGCCTATGGCAGTGGCATAGCCACCCTAGCTGGCAAGAAAGAACCAAAGGTGGCACAGAAGGACACCACCTATAAACCAGGCACACTAAGATGTCTGAGGTAAGGTGACAATGGCCCAGCCATGGTGGTAAGATATTCAGTCATGACAAATGTTAGCCTCAGTCACAGTTCCCTGAAGTAATGAGTGCAATAGTGACCACACTTGAACATCCACAGTTATGGTATGTTGTCTACATAACTGTACTTTTAATAACCATCAACCTATGCAAACGTTTTTAAGAGACTGCAGACTTATAAGACCTTGAATAACCAAATTTTCCTACCTCAGAAATATTTATGTACACTGAAAGTTGTATACGCTGCAGCACTTTCTAAAGGTCAGGTCTGTGCCAGCTAGCCTTTTGTGTCAGTATTTTGATTTGTTTGCTGTTATTCTTTTTCGTTCTGCTTACTAAAGCACAAATGTATAATGATGCAGAGTTTGTGACAAGCTGTCGTGCTATCTTAAAATACCATTTCATGTAAATTAAGACATAGGAATGCAGTTGATATCTGACTAATTATTTCACTCAGACAGTAGGACATTTGTATCAACTGCTTGAATACTTCATTAAGTCTTCACTTTTGTTTAAGTACCACCTCATGCTTATTTGAAACATTACTAAATTTTTAACCATCTGTTTCTTCAAGCAACTGTTCAATGGTTCAGACACCTTTTCAGGGAAGAAATTATTTCTCTTACCATTTTCCTGTCTCTAGGGATGCTTACTTACCTACCTATCCCCAAGCTTATTCTTGCTTGGAGGAGAGACTTTCAGTGAAACACACACTTCTCTTTCACACCTCTATCCTGTAGGCAGTTCTGTCACTTCTGAGGCAGTCTACTTCACTTCTGTCCTGTAAGCAGGTATATTACTCTTGTTTCCTATTCTACAGACATTTTTGTCACTTCTGGAGTTTTGCCAGAACTAGATGCCCTGTGCTGTAGGCAGTTTTATCATGTTAACTGTCCTGCCCTACAGATGGTTTTGCCATCTGTCATTCTGCTGTCCAGCAGGCATTGCTCATATTCATGCCTTGCATCATAAACAGGCTGAAGGCCCCAGGATCATTCCTTAAATGTTTCCTTTTAGTCCCTTCATTACCTTGCATGCTCTTCTGACTATGACGCTGTCTGCCTTCCACTTGACTATTAAGGCTGTTTTTATTTATTTCCATATACTTAAGTACTGGTTGTTAACAGAAGCTGAGCTTAAAGTATGATAGCAAACAATAACAGTAACTTGCGTATGAATTAATAAAATTTTGGAGCATCAGACTCTTCATAATTGTTGGAAACTCAAATCATTTTCCATAGGAAGTTAGGGGGGAAAATTGCTGAAATGAAAGTGCTGTGTTGACACTACTGAAATATAGTCTGTGTACAGTACATTGCAGCAGCTAAAACCATGGATGGCTTGTATTCTCTTGGCTTTCATCCTGAACAAACCAGGACAGGACAGAGTTGCTGTACTATGGGACCCTAAAGGCTGCTTTCATTCATCACATATGCCTGACCTGCTTTAATGAAAGCTGGAAGACAATGCCAAGTTTGCTGTAGGAAATGCAGGTCCACGTTAAGCCAGCTAATTTGATTAAAATTACATAAATGTTACCTCATCTGGACCAGTGACCTACATACCAGATTGTGAGCCTTAGTCTAGGCATGTAGGGGGAGGGCAGGCTGAAGCACTGCAGTTGCATCTCTTTGTCCTTTGAGGTCTCCTCCCCTACAGATAAGATGAGTGACTACACCACACCAGGAGTTATGATGAAATGGGGAGGGGGGGCTTCCACAAAAAATGGGTATCCCTTTGTCCCTTGCAGACAACTGAGACTGCTATCTATAAAAGTATCATGGTGGGAGGGGGTGCACAGTAACTTGGTATTCGCTGTGTCCCTTTAGGTCATCTCTCTGATAGACTCAACAAACAGCTCCTACTTTGTGCCTACTGCTCCTAGTATGTTCTGACCAGCACTGCTGTGGATGACACCAGCCTGCCTGGGGAGATAAGAAAGGGCACTTTATGTCTGTACATACTATGAATCCAGAAGAAACAAATGTTTGTGTGAAATGAATAGTGGGCTTTTTGTCTTTATAAACTCTTGGTAAGTGACTGAGCATTGCTTCACAGTTATGCCTGCATATTAGTGGGCAGCATACCTCTTAGTACAATAAATCTGTACAAAGTTCAACAAAATGAGGGGACAAAAGCCCAAAAATAGGGGCACATTTTAAATATTGCTCTTATAAAACTTAGAAAGTTGTGAGAGTAACAGAGTTTGTTTTAACATACATTTTCTGAAGGATCTGAAATCTGAAACTCAAAATGTATGTCATTACTTAGTGACTTCAAGCCTCAGATCATTCCAGTGATTTGCCAGAAAACCACAAATTTTATGAGGAAAAGACTAAAAATTTGAGCTAAAAATCTGGACATTCAGCGAAAATCTGGACAGCTGAGAGGTATGGTGGGAAGTGTAACAGAAGTGTTATCCCTGGAAAGCAATGTGTCACTTTTTGGAAGGGAGAGGCTGCTACAAAAGAGAAAGACAAGCCTAGTGCAATTTTGCATAAGGAATATTGATCCTGAAAAGAGAATGCATACAGCCTGCTGATAAAGTACAGTTGTGTACACTTACCATAAATGTAGATATTTGAGTGCGTTCACTGTTGCAGACATCATCTGTGAGTTATCACTTCTGTGGTAGCCCTCGGTCGGCCCGAATACCAGAGTCAATTTTTTTTGTCGGCTGCCGTCACCTGTAGTCTGACGTCAGGTCATCAGTGCTACAAAGCAAGGCAGCCAATGTCATTACATCAGTTTTTTCTTACCCTAACCCATCAGAAGCACAAAGAAATAAGGAAAAGTGGTCCTGGTGGCCAAAAGCCATCGTGGTAAAGTTATGTCCCACTAGGGGAAGATGCAAAAAGGGGGATGGGGGAGGGAAACCAGTACTGCAACAGTGAATACACTTGAACATCTACATTTATGGTAAGTGTACACAACTGCACTATGTTCATGTTTCACTGTTGCAGGTATCACCTGTGGGAGGATTCCCAAAGCTGAGGAGAGGGGTGGAAGGAAAGGTTAGAGTCCTAAGGCATGGGTCAGCAGGCCCTGCAGAAAGTACAGTTTTGTACCTACCATAAATGTAGATGTCCGATAGGTATGCATCTGCAGTCATCACATATGGGTTGTCCTGCCTCAGGCAGCCCTTCGGTCGACCGGATTCCAAAGTCTGGGTCCGGCGTCGGCTGATGTCGCACTTTCCCTGACGTCAGAGCGCCTGGGGTATAAAAGCATCAGCCGACGCCATCTTCCTCAGTTTTTCTTGCCCCAGATGCCAGGTGCCCTCTAAGGAAGGCTAAATTTGGAGAGATGCATTAAAAAAAAAAAAAATCCAAACATGCACAGTAATATAAAAACAAATACACCATAATAGATCCCCCCAGCTAGCTATAAGAGGGGTAAGTACCCAAGAAATACCACAGAGGGGAAGGAGGGAGGGTAAACCTGACTGCAGATGCATACCTATCGGACATCTACATTTATGGTAGGTACAAAACTGTACTATGTCCTTCAAGGATGCATCTGCAGTCATCACATATGGGTAGAATACCATAGCCAATCTGGGGGTGGAGGAACTAATAAAGGATGGTGTAGCTAAAATGCCCTGCAGGACTGCCGTAGCAAAGCCTGCTCTGGATCTGGAATATAAAGGTAAATTGTAATGCTTGGTAAATTGTAATGCTTGGCAAATGTATGCACGGAGCTCCAAGTAGCAGCTTCTAAAATGTCCTTGTTAGCCACCCCTCTTAAGAAGGCCGTGGAGGTGGCTGTGGCTCTCGTGGAATGAGGTCTAATGTTAGCTGGCACAGTTTTTCCATGAAAGGAGTAACAAAAACGAATGCAATTCCCTATCCATTCTGAAATTGTCCGTTTGGAAATTGCTTTTCCTTGTGTACCAGCAGCATATGCTACCAACAGCTGGTCAGTTTTTCTGTAACTTAGTTCTGTCCAAGTAGTAGCGCAACTGTCTGTGTATGTCCAGGGTGTGCAGAAGTTTCTCCCCTTTGTTTTGTGGATTTGGAAAGAAGGTAGGCAAATGAATAGCTTGGTTTAATGAAACCCTGGATACCACCTTTGGCATAAATGTAGGATTGGTTCTCAATGAAACTCTGTCCTGATGAAAAATAAGAAATGGCTGTACTGCCATAAGGGCCTGTAACTCAGATACTCTTCTTGCTGAGGTTATGGCCAGAAGGAAGGCAGTCTTCCAAGACAGGAACTGTAGTTTTGCAGATGCTGCAGGTTCAAAGGGAGGCAGTGTAAGTTTTTCCAACATGAAGTTAAGGTCCCAAGTAGGTAGAGGTGGTTTCCTTGGAGGATTGATGCTTTTGATTCCGCTTAGAAACGGTCTTAGGAGAGGATGAGAGAAGACAGGTGGATCAGTATTGTACTCTGCTGAAAGTGCTGAAGCATGAATTTTAATGGAAGAGTAAGACAGACCATTGTGGAACATTTCTGCCGAGTATTCCAGGATATGTGCCATGTTCATCACTGTCACATCTAGGCCCTTTGTGGTGTTCCAAATGTGAAATATTTTCCATTTTGCTGAATATGCCTTTCTTGTGGAAGGCCGGCGAGCTTCCATAATAATATCTTTCACTCTCTGGGATAGCTTATCCTGAGGAGGAGTCAAGGTATTTTCCAGGCTGTTAGTTGCAAGGTTTTCAGGTTGGAATGCAGAGTTTTGTAATTGTGCTGTGTCAGTAGAAGTGGCCATAGAGGAAGAGGCCATGGTTTCGTGCGTGACATGCTCTTTAACAGTGGGTACCAGTGCTGTCTTGGCCAGTCCGGAGCTATCAATCACTTTTGGCTGCTCTGTCCTGATCTTCAGTAAAACCTTGGTCATTAATGGGAGAGGTGGAAATGCATACACTGTTAGAGTTTTCCAGCTGAGAGAGAGGGCGTCCACTTTCCATGCTTGTGCGTGGTATGTCCTTGAGCAGAATTTCTTCAGTCGATGATTGTGGGGGGAGGCAAAAAGATCTATGTCCGACCTCCCCCATGATTGTGTTACCTGTAGAAAGATGTCTGGGTGCAGTATCCATTCGTGTGCATCCATGATATTTCTGCTTAAGCTGTCTGCCAGTATATTGTCTTTCCCTGGCACAAACTGGGATTGTAGCTGTATATTGAGTTTCAAGGAAAGTTCCCATAGATTCATTGCCATTCTGCAAAGAGGGTAGGAATGGGTGCCACCTTGCTTATGTACCACATAGCCGTGGTGTTGTCTGTCCTTATTAGCAGATGGCCTTGATGCAGTAAGGGTTTGAAGGCTTCGACTGCATGTATCACTGCCAGCATTTCCTTTTGGTTTATGTGCATGCGTAGCTCTTTTTGTGACCACAGACCTTGAATGCATCTGCCCTCCATGTGCGCTCCCCATCCGTGGTCTGAAGCGTCTGTTGTAATGGTTTGGCTGGCTATTGGTTTGCTGAAAGGCAGACCCCTGTTTGACTGGCTTGCTTGAGCCCACCACAGAAATTCCTTTTGAAGGCATGGAATGAGTAGTATCAAAGTTTCCAGACTGCGACTGTGCTGAGTCCATAAACTCCTTAGGTACCATTGTAGTTTTCTCATATGTAGTCTTGCTTGCGGAATCAGAAGGATGCAAGAAGCCATGTAACCCAGGGCCTGCAGGATTTTCCTTGCAGTCAGCTGGGTTTGTCTCGTCAGATTTTTGAAGTAATCCGGTAGTTGACTTTGTTTTTCTTCTGTGAGGAATGCCATTTGGGTGGTTGTATCTAGATTTGCACCCAGAAAGGTTATTCTTTGGGATGGAACAAGTCTTGATTTGTGAAAGTTGACTGTATATCCCAAGGCCTGAAGTAGGTGGATGGCATAACTCAAGTGTTTTACCAAAGTTTGTTGGCTGTCCGCTTGTATAAGGCTGTCGTCCAGATATGGGTATATTTGAATCCCCTGAAGTCTGCAGTGTGCAATTACTGATGCCAGGCATTTCGTGAATACTCTGGGCGCAGTAGATAAGCCAAAGGGCAATGCTGAGAATTGATAATGCTCTGACCCTGCAAGAAATTTGAGGTGTCTTCTGCAACTTTGTCTGATAGGGACATGCAGGTATGCCTCCTTGAGGTCTAGAGTTACCAGCCAAGACCCCTTGCCCAGCATGGGAAGGAGCTGCTGTAGAGTCAGCATTTTGAACTTTGGCACAATGAGATAAGTATTCAGTGCAGACAAGTCGAGAATAGAATAGGAATAGTCTGGAATAAAATCCTTGGCCTTGTTCTGAGAGAGGAACCTTTTCTATAGCTTTCATTTGCATTAAGCTGGAAATTTGTTTCAAAGCCTCTGCCCTTTGATTCGGTGGCAGGTCTGGCATGCCTTTTCTTTTTGGTAATGTGTGGAAATGGAACCTGTATCCTTTGTCTATTATTTGTAGTGTCCATTTGTCCCTTGTAATACTGTGCCAATTTTCTGAGAATAAAGAAAGCTTTCCGCACAAAGGTGCTTCCAACTGAGCCCTGGTTGGCGGTGTCAAAGTAAAGTCATTGAGCCTGTCCTTGTGCAGCAGTTGAAGGTCCTGCATTACCTCTCTGGTCGGGAGGTTGCCATTGACATCCTCTGTAGGAGCCTCTAGCTTGCTCTCTACCTCTGGCACGCCTGTTCTTGCCTCTCTGAAACCTCTCTGTGTCTGGAAAGGACCAATTCTTGGAAGGCCAATTCCTGCTGAATCTTGGTGGTTGTACTTGGAGAAAATCTTTGACTGACTGTACAGATTTTGCCTTTTCTTCAAATTTCTTTAGGACCTCCTGAGCCGTGGAGCCAAATAACTTTTGCTTTTCCAGTGGAGCATCCAGAAGCTTTGCTTTAACATGGTCTGGCAGAGATTGTTCCTTCAGCCAAGCATGCCTACGTATGACTGCGCCAGTCATAGCTGACCTACATGAAGCTTCCAATGCATTATAACCACATTGCAAGAAATAATTGCTAACCTGTTGTGAGTTATGTACCAGATCCTGAAGTGATTTGCGGTCTAGGGGGTCAGGTGAAGACAGTTTTTTATGCAATTCATCTAACAAATACTCTTGGTACTGTATCATATGAAATTGACAATTTAATGCCCTCATAGAAAGAGTAGCAGAAGTATACACTTTTTTACCCCATCTCTCTAAAGCTCTGGACTCCCTTTCAGAGGGGAGAGGATTTTTAGCAGTGGCAGCTGCAACCCCTTTAGGGCCCTGGGAAATAGTTTCTGGATCAGCAGAGTGGGCCTTGTAAAGGAAAAGATGCGAGTCCGGGACCCTGTAGTACCTATCGGGTTTGGCAGGAGCCGGAGGGAGAGAATCAGGGGTTGTGCTAGAGTCAGAGTACACATCATCAATGACATTCAAAACAGGAGAAATAGCTAAAGGTCTATGCTGAGGCAAATGTAAAAAAGTCCTTAACCTTTTCCTGGAATCAGAGAATTCCTGGCCCTGCCATTGGAAATGTTCTCTCATAGTGTGTAGCGTCTCCCCAAAGGAAATCTCTTCAGGAGGGGAGGCCGAGGGAATAGATTCTTTTGCATCAGAATCCTCGTAGGCCGAAAAAACCTCCTCCTGGTGGTCCGAGAGAGTAGAGCCATCAGAGGCCTCATCTGAGGAGTGGGGATCAGAGGGCTCAACCCTGGGCCTTTTGTCTGGAGGAGGTTGAGAGCCCCTGTCCGGATGAGGTTGAGAGCCCCTAATTAAGGAGATAAGATCCTCTGCTAAGCTTAGAATCTGTGAACCAGTAGAGGGTCCCTGAGGAATAACCTTGGGAGGCAAAGCTTTTGAGAGTTTAGCAGCTTTAGCCCTGGAGAATGCCTTAATGGACATGGATGCAGGAGGCCTGGCTGCACCACGTGCTGGTGTAGATTTGTCTAAAGGAATGGTGTCGGAAGGTTCCAGGACACCAGTTTCTGTTGGAAATTCAATAACAGACTCAGCCGGGGCCTCCGGTGCTGAGGTAGTCGGTTGAGTGGTTTCGGTAATTGGAAGTACCAAGGACTCTGTTTCAGCCGAGACCGAGACACTCGCGGTAGGCCTGGCCGTGGTTTCAGGCGAAACCACGGCCCGCGTGTGTCGGTCCTTGACCTTCCGTTTCTTAATTAAATGTGAAGTCGGGGTCTCAGACGGCATCTTATACGAAAAACTAGCCCCAAAAAATTCCTCTGCAAACTCCGCCCGACGTCTAAGAGTGCGTCGGTTGAAGGAAGCACAGGCTGAACAGGCCGAGACGTCGTGGTCTGGGCCTAGGCAGGGGAGGCAGTAAGAGTGGAAATCCTTATGAGGTATTTGTTTCCCACAAGTTAAACAATTATTAACTTTATCTGACATCGGCTGAGGCAAGAAAGAGTCCCCAACGGGGTACTTAGCTTTTGAAGTCTTCGGTAGCTGAATTACAGGAGCTGGCCGACCGGCACTTGCGAACTGCTTCTGCTTCATGCACCACGCAGCAAGAAAGACTGGGGAAGATGGCGTCGGCTGATGCTTTTATACCCCAGGCGCTCTGACGTCGGGGAAAGTGCGACATCAGCCGACGCCGGACCCAGACTTTGGAATCCGGCCGACCGAAGGGCTGCCTGAGGCAGGACAACCCATATGTGATGACTGCAGATACATCCTTGAAGGACATCTGCAGAGGCAAACCCTGCCCTAGACTTAGAAAAAAGTGTTAGGTGGTAATGCTTTGTAAAGGTATGGACAAAGGTCCAGGTGGCAGCTTCGAAGATGTCTCTGGAAGGGATTCCTCTGAAGAAGGCTGTGGAAGTGGAGGTTGCCCTAGTGGAACGGCTATGGGCAGACTTGGGGGGGGGGTTCCCCATGTAGTCTGTAGCAAAAATGGATAGTGTGATAACCATTTGGAAATGGTTTGTTTGGAAATAGGCTTCCCCTCTGCTCCAGGTGCAAAGCTGACAAGTAGTTGGGCTGTTTTTCTGAAAGGTTTGGCAAGGTCCAGATAGTATCTGAGTTGTCTGTGCACGTCTAGTGAATGTAAAATTCTTTCCCCCTTGTTTTGACGGTTGGGAAAGAAGGTGGATAGGTGTATGGCCTGGATGAGGGTCACATCAGATTCCACCTTGGGTATAAAAAAAGTTATGTACTCACCACAACGTTCCATGCGAGTTGTTAATCTCATCTTCATTCTTACAAATGGGTTCGCAGCCGATCCCTTGACTCTGAGTCAGCCGCTTACACAAGCTCGAGGTTTTCGAGTAGCTCGAGGCAAAGTCCCGATCCCATGATGCTCTCTGCCTCACCTCAGATCTAGTTTGCTGATCCCAATATACACAACATAAGTAACATGAGTGTAACTCCAAGCAGAGTAAGAAATCCTATACAAAGATCCACCAGACCTCAAATCTCTTACTCGTTCTTCACGAAGCCTGGCGGGGTAGGCAGGAGGGAATACGAGAATGAAGGCGAGATGAACAACTCACATGGAACGTTATGGTGAGTACATAACGTCTTTATGTGAAGTTCAATCTCACCGTTCATTCTTACAAATGGGTAGCGTCCCAAGCACCATTTATCCTGGGTGCCTCACGGGAGTATATTCTTGAGGACAGTGGAACCAAAGGAAGCCCTGTCCCTGGAAGCCTTATCTACTTTGTAATGCATAATGAAGGTATGTGGTTTTGACCAAGTGGCAGCTGCACATATTGTGTCAAATGGCAGTCTAACCATGTAAGCTGAAGAAGCAGAAACAGCCCTTGTGGAGTGCGCCCTTCACTTTATGTTCTAGCGGTTGATTCACGGAAGAATATGAATTTTATACAATCTGTTAACTATTTGGAAAGAGTGACTTTTGACACCAGTTGCCCTTTTTTGGTATCTGAATTAGAGACAAAAAGTTGTTCTGATTTTCTGAATTCTTTGGTTTTACCTAAATAAAATCTGAGTTGTCCGTGTACATCAAGTTTATGCAACATGTACTCCAACTTGTTGGAATGGTTACTGAAAAAAGTTGGAAGTTCAATTGTTTGATTTAAATTAGCCTCCGAACATACCTTTGGAAGGAAGGATGGATTAGTCCAGAGCGACAAGGGTGAAAAATCAAGTATGGGGGTTTAATAGATGAAGCCTGTAGTTCAGACACCCTGCATGCTGATGCAATGACCACCAAGAAAATGGTTTTCCATGACAGGAATTTTAGTTGGCAGGAAGATGCAGGCTCAACTGGAGGAAGAATAATCCTAGATAGAACAAAATATAGCTTCCAGGGAGTGAAAGGTTGTCTAACTGGTGGTCTAAGATGTATGGTTCCTTTTAAGAAGGCTCTACATAACCTGTGAGACATAAGAATTGAGCCTTCCGATCCAAGGTGAAAATTAGAAATTGCAGCCAACTGAACACGTATGGTAGCTGTCATAGCACCTTCATTAAAAAGTTTAGTCAAGAACTCTAATATTCTAGCAATTGGAGCGACATATGGATCAATATTATTTTGAGAAGCCCACAAAGCGAATCTCTTCCACTTGCTGACATATAACTTTCTGGCTGAGGCCTTGTGGAATGATACAAGGATATGCTGTACTTCTGAGGAAAGGTTGTGGGACCTGGCTATGCTGGAAATCGGAAAAGCCAAGCTGTCAATTTGAGTGAGTGAAGACAAAGATGGAGAGCCCCTGACAAATGTGTCAGCAGATGTGGAACTGTGTCCAGAATCCAAGACTCCTCCAATTGGTAGAGTCAAAGGAAAGGGAACCAGATCGGTCGAGGCCAATAAGGGGCTATCAGAATTACAGTCCTTCCCAAAGCTTTGGCTTTCTGCAGAAATTTTGGAATTAGGGGAATGGGTGGAAATGCATAAAGTCGTCCCAGGGGCCAAATGTGGATGAGAAAGTCCTCTGGGTTATCTCCTGGTGGGGATTCAGGGCAAAGTAGCTTCTGCATTTGGCATTCATAGAGGATGCAAACAGGTCGCAGCAATGCTTGCCCCATCTGCAGAAAATCCTCTCCGCTACCTCGTTCTTCAGGGACCGCTCGTGCAGCTTAGTTTGTCCACAATTACACTGGATTTCCCTGGGACGTGTGTCACTATTAGATAGCGCCCAGTGGATACAGTCCACTGCCAGACTCTTAGGGCCTCTTGCCATAGGGGATAAGACATGGTTCCCCCTTGTTTGTTGATATGCCAGACTACTGACATGTTGTCTGTCTGAATCGCAATCGTTCCCAGAGGAAGAGAGTCCCGGAAATATTGCAATGCCAAAAATACTGCTCTCATCTCCAGAACATTAATGTGCAACTGTGACTCTGTCCTCTGACCAGGTGCCTTGGGCTGTTCTTCCCTGAAACCCTCCCCCCACCCTATCGAGAGAAGCGTCTGTGGTCACCGTGGCTGATGGGGGGAAAAACAAATGGGCGACCTACATACCTCTCAACCTGGAAATATCAAAAATCTGGACAAGGCCCATGAAAAATAGGTACAAATCTGTACGCTGATTAACATCTAATTTGCATACATAATTATGTAACCCCACCCACTCCAATGGAATTGTGGGATACCAACTTTCGAACGCAAATTGAAGAACAGACAATGAAAAAGTACAGTTTTGTACCTACCATAAATGTAGATGTTCGAGGATTCCCTTGCTGCAGTCCTGACTATTGGGTATAGTCCGCGTCCCAGTCGGCCCGAATACCAGAGTATAAGGCTGACGTCGGTCATGGCGCCTTAGACTGACGTCAGTACGTCAGGGTACTAATGCGCATGACCGACGTCATTTCCTCAGTCTTTTCTTGCCCCAGATGTCAGAAGACCCAAAAAGACAAGTCCCAAAAACAACCTGCAGCAATAAACATGTACAATATATACAGTAATATATATACAAAAAATATAAGCATGTAAACTCACCTACACAACCACCCTGAAACACAGAGGGAAGGAGGGAGGGTTGGACTGCAGCAAGGGAATCCTCGAACATCTACATTTATGGTAGGTACAAAACTGTACTATGTTCTTCGTCTTCCCTTGCTGCAGTCCTGACTATTGGGTAGAATCCCAAAGCAGAGGTAAGGGAGGCTGGCAAATTATAAAGTAGCAGGAGCTGACAACATGCCTTGTAAAACAGCTGTGGCAAACCAGCTCTAGTCTTAGAGTATATAGGCAGGTGATAATGCCTAGAGAAAGTATGCACTGAACTCCAAGTAGCTGCTTCCAGAATATCCTTAGTTGCCACCCCTTAGAAATGCTGTTGAAGTGGCAGTAGCCCTAGTGGAATGAGGCCTAATCCCAGCTGGAACCTCTTTGCCATGATGGGAATAACAAAATGCAATGCAAAAGCCAATCCACCTAGAAATAGTTTGTTTTGACACAGGCTTGCCCTGTGAACTCAAAGCAAAAGAAACAAGTAACTGCTGAGACTGCCTAAAATCTTTAGTCCTGCTCAAATAATAACGCAATTGCCTGTGTACATCTAAAGTGTGCAAAATCTTTTCCCCTTTATTTTGAGGATCTGCAAAAAACGTAGGCAAATGAATAGTTTGGTTTACAGCCACACTAGAAACCACCTTCGACATAAAGGAAGGATTAGTACGTAATGAAACCCTGTCCTTATGGAAAACCAAAAAGGGCTCTACTGCCATAAGGGCCTGCAACTCAGACACCCTTCTTGCAGAAGTAATAGCCAACAGAAAAGCAGTCTTCCATGACAAATATTTCAATTCAGCAGTAGCTGCAGGCTCAAAAGGTTGTAGAGTAAGTTTTTCCAACACAAAATTGAGATCCCAAGCAGGAGTAGGAGCTCTACGTGGGGTACTTATATTCTTTGCCCTCTAAGAAACTGCTTGAACAAAGGATGCGAAAACAAAGGTGGGTCACAATCATAGTGAGCTGAAATTGCTGCAGCATGAATCTTTATGGAAGAGAAGGACAAACCTTTGTCCAATAATTCAGTAAGATATTGAAGAGCCACACTCAAATTAGGCTCTGAAATCTCCAAATTCTTTGCTGTACTCCAAAATAAAAATCTCTTCCATTTTTCATGACACTCTCCTAGTACTAGGCCTTCTAGCTTCCATAATCACATTTAAAACTTGTTGAGGAAGCTGAGACCTACCGTGCTTCAACACAGAATATGCCAAGCTGTGAGATGAAGAGATTGAAGCTTGACATTGAGCAGATGACCGCCCTTCTGAGATAACAGATGAGGAATCAGAGGTAAAGGCCATGGAGGCTTCTTTACAAGACTCCTTAGAAGTGGGTACCAGTGTTGCCGAGGCCAATCTGGAGCTATCAAAATCATCCTTGGCCTGTCTTGTCTGACCTTTAGTAATACCTTTGGAAGAAGAGGTAGAGGTGGAAAGGCATAGACATGAAGGTTTTTCCAACTGAAAGACAGAGCATCCACTTTCCAAGCTGTGTGATGAAACCCCTTTGTGCAATACTGTGGCAGCTGGTGGTTTAGTGGAGAAGCGAACAGATCTATGTCTGGAGTTCCCCATGACACTGTCAATTTCTGAAATACATGAAGATCCAGTTTCCACTCGTGGGGATCCATGATTTGTCTGCTTAATACATCTGCTAGGAGTTCTGTGCTCCTGGCAGAAACCTTGCCTGAAGAGTCAGTTGCAGGCTTAACGCAGTCTCCCATAAAATCATTGCTTGCCTGCATAGAGGATAAGAATGTGTTCCCCCTTGCTTGTTGATGTACCACATGACAGTTGTGTTGTCTGTCAGAATCAACACCTGCCCTGGAAGAAGTAACTCCTTGAACGCCATCAATGCAAACTGGACTGCTAACATCTCCTTCATGTTGATATGTAGATGCTGTAGTCTGGCAGGCCACTTGTCTTGTATCCACTTTCCATTTAGATGAGCTCCCCAAGCAGTGTCCGAGGCATCTGTCGTTAAAATCTGACTCGCCTCTGGCCGGGTCACAGAGAGTCCCTTGTTTAGGTGACATTCCTGAGCCCACCACAAGAATTCCTTTTGAAGGCAAGGTATTATTTGAATGACAGTGTCCAAATCTTGGCAGTGCTGTGTCCATACATTTTGAGATACCATTGCAGCTTCCTCATATGCAGTTTGGCATTGGGAAGCACCAGAATACAAGATGCCATGAACCCTAATGCTTGAAGGACTGTCCTTGCAGTCAGCACGGACTGATGAGATAGTTGATGGAAGTAAAGCGACAGACTCTTTTGTTTGTCCGGGGTTAAAAGGCCATCTGAGCTGCTGTATTCAGTCTCACACCCAGAAAGCACATGTCTTGAGAGGGTACTAGACTGGACTTTATTTCGCTCACAGAATACCCTAGGCATCTGAGCACTGCTGTGACATATTCCAGATGCTGTAGAAGGTGTTCCGTTTCTTGGGCCAGAATCAGGCAGTCGCCCAAGTAAGGATAGATTTGAATACCTTGAAGCCTGAAGTAAGGTTCCACTGGAGCCAGAACCTTTGTGAATACTCTGGGCAGTAGATAAGCCAAAGGGCAATGCAGAGAACTGATAATGAAAATCTCCAGTTCGAAACCGCAGATACTTTCTGCAACTTAGCCTTATAGGCACATGAAGGTAAGCTTCCTTGAGATCCAAAGTTACCATCCAGTGATCCTTGCCCAGCAGAGGTAACAGTTGCTGTAACGGCAACATCTTGAACTTGGGAATGTCCAGATAAGTGTTGAGGATAGATAAATCCAGAATTGGTCTCCACGTGTTCCCCTTCTTTGGTACTAGGAACAGGCGAGAATAAAATCCAAGCCCCTTTCTGATACAGGGACTGGCTGAATGGCCCCTATCTGGAGTAACTGAGAAACTTGCTTGTGAGCCTCTTTTCTTTGTGGAGGAGGAACATCTGGCATGCCTTTGAAAGGGGGCATTGTGTGGAAATAAAATCTGTAACCGTGATGAATAATATCCAGCACCCATCTGTCTTGAGTGATTAAATCCCAATTTTCTTTGAAAAGAGACAATCTTCCTCCCAAAGGAGCTGCCAGACGAGAGTCCACTGGCAGCTGAAAAGGCAGGTCATTGGTTCTGCTTACGAAAGGACTGACCCCTGCCCTCACCAGAAGTCTGAGCAGGTGAACTGTCTGATCTAAGTCTAAACGAACCTTGAGCCCTGCCCCTACCACGTCTAGACCTACCCCTAGACTGGGAACCATAAGCAGGATATGTCCACCCCTTAGCAGGCCAATTTCTACTAAACTTCGGAGGCTGCACCTGCAAAAAATCTTTAACAGTCTGCATAGACTTAGCTTTGTCCTCCATTTTCTTTAAAACTGCTTCCACAGGCGGTCCAAACAACACATCGGACTGTAAAGGAGCATCCAAAATCCTAGTCTTAACATGCTCAGCTAAATTCTGATCCTTCAACCAGGCATGTCTGCGAAGAACAGAACTAGTAGCAGCCACCCTCGAGGAGGCCTGAACAGCATCAAAACCACACTGCAAAGAATGCTTACCCACTTGTTCAGACACATGAACCAAATCCAGCAATTCTTTACACTCAATACCTTCCGCCAAAGCATCCACCTTAGATTTCAATTGTGAAAGGAGATAATTTTGATATTTCAGCATATGAAACTGACAATTCAACGCCCTCATGGCTAGAGTGGAAGAAGTATATACTTTCTTACCCCACCTATCCAAAGCCCTAGCCTCTTTATCAGAGGGTACAGGATTTTTAACCACAGAAGCTTTAACACCTTTAGGCCCCTGAGAAACAGTTTCTGGGTCCGCCCTGGGACTCTTAAACAAATACTTATGAGCTTCGGGCACCCTATAATACCTATCAGGCTTAACAGGAGCAGGAGGCAAGGAGTCAGGGTTCAGAGAAGCCTCTGCAAAACATCCTCCACCACATTCAACACAGGAGGAATAGCTAAGGGCCTATGCTGGGGCAAAACAAGAATTCCCTAAGCCTTTTCTGGAGTCAGAGTAATCTTGGCCTTCCCATTTAAAGTGCTCCCTCATGGAGTGAAGAGTCTCTGAAAATGAAAAATCCTCAGGAGGAGAAGCTGAAGGAGTGGAATCATCCACATCAGAATCAGAATAAGTAGGAAACTCTTGCAAGTCTTCCACAGAAGACTCTGAAGCCTGTGAACACTGTTCAAAACTATCAAACTCCTGTTCCACCCTAGGCCTCTTATCAGGTGGGGCATAGAACCTCTAATCAGAGTAATCAAATCTTCTGCCATTTTAAGCATATGTTTCTTAGGCACAGAGCCCGAAATGCTAGGAGAAGCCCCCACAGAAGCTGAACTTGGCCTACCTCTAAAAGAAGCTTTGGCAACAGAAGGAGAGGCCCTAACTACCTTGGGAAGAGAGGGAAGAACAGTTACCTGAGAAGCCCCCTCAGCCTGGCCTACCTCCTGAGAGGGCACATCCTGTAACAGTAAAGTATCTGCCTGAGACTCCATAGAGACTCCTGGCAAAACCTCTGGCTCCTGAGCCTTCTAAAGGACCGACGTCCGGGACTGCCGGTTCCTCACCCCTAGGCTTCACTGTTTTGTCCTTGCGCTTCTTGGATGAAGCAGGCGTCGGAGCATCCGACGGCATATTATAATTGCAACGCTTCCCAAACACTAACCTAGCACAATCAAGCCTCCTCTTAATAGTGCGCTTGTTAAATCTAGCACAAGAGCGGCAACCAACAACGTCGTGCTCAGGCCCTAAACAAGGTATACACAATGTATGATAATCCCTATGCGGTATCTGCTTCCCACAAGAAATACAGTTATTCACTTTTTCTGACATCCGGTTAAATACTGAGGCAAGAAAAACCAAAATGTTCTAACGGGTTACTTAGCCAACTCTGTTTTCGGTCTGAAACTCCGGTTTCGGAAAATCTCAGAACGCCAACCTGCACTCGCAAAATTGCTTCTGCATCGGACCATGCGGCAAAAAAGACTGAGGAAATGACGTCGGTCATGCGCATTAGTACCCTGACGTACTGACGTCAGTCTAAGGCGCCATGACCGACGTCAGCCTTATACTCTGGTATTCGGGCCGACTGGGACGCGGACTATACCCAATAGTCAGGACTGCAGCAAGGGAAGACGAAGAACATCATGGCACCAGACTAGAGTCCCCCTGCAGCCATTCCAGTGTCCTGTTACCTGGCTATAAGGGTCTTGGCTCAAGCGAGGACAGTCTGATGATGCTAGGGGACTTGGCTGAAAGAATGACAGTCTGATGATGCTAGGGGACCTGGCTCAACATACGACACTGATGATGCTAGGAGACTTTGCTCAAGTGATGACAGTGTGATGATGGTGGGGACTTGGCTCATGCGATGACAGTCTGATGATGCTAGGGGACACTAGGTGACATTTTTTGGTTAGGGGAGAGTGAGAGCAGTACAGCGTAGAGACAAGAGAAGAGAGAGAGAGTTTATAGCATTGAGGATGGGTGGAAGATAATGAATGTTTGGATTATGCTGTGATAAGAATAGAAGCTGTGTTATTGCATCTACTAGTCATTTTGGCATTATTAAGTATGACATCTTTTTGTATCTAATACAATGACTGGCTGACATTTACAAATATAAATTTTCAAAGATAGCACACAAATGTTCACACTCTACTTATTGTCCATTCCAGATGACAATGCGTATGTTTTCACTCAGTACTTCTTAAGTGGTACCAGGTTCTGACCATTAACCTTTCTTTTCCTGCCATCTGTACTGGTCAGAGAATTGTTCTGTACATGCACATTTTGAGTCCTTACACATCAAGTGCCCCACATAAAATCTAATTCCAGTATTTTTTTGACTTATACACTTTTACTTGGACCCTACTAGAATCACCAACCAGAACTTTCAACACTTTCTTCACTTTTAAACCAAGCTTCATTTTTTTTCTCCCAGGATACCTCAAGAGATTGTCCAGTAACTTTTAAACTTTATTAGACAAATTCAAGGCCTTAAATAGAGTCAGATAAATTACTGAATTCTGCAGCAGCATCAAGCCTAAGAGCAACACTTGTACTTTAATTATCAGATTTTCTAACCAGAAGTCTTTACTTCTATTTCCAGTATCATGTGCATTCAATAAACACATCCAAGTGATACTTACTAACTTAAGACTCATTTTTAGATTATACAAACTTGTGATGCTTTACCACTGAGCTAACAGTGTAGAATAATTATCAATTTAAACAATTAAATTCTCTACACGATTAAGGAAACAGAGTGAAATCCTTACCTCCTGAGGAGTCCATTACACTGAAGAGTTACTTATAAAATATTTGCAACCAGACTTGGAGAATGGTCAAATGGAGCTTTAGGCAGGCTATAGACCATGGCTCCACAGTCTTTCCAATATCACATTATTTGTTTGTACCCTCTCAATTACCATAAACACTTTTCAAACCTGACAGTGTGCATTACTTTATTCTATATTTATCAGAGACATCTGGATTTAGTTTAAACCTTACATGTCAAATTTTACTACACTTGCTAAACAGAACAAAAACTTGCACATTAAAAGCAGACTTGGCATGAATAATAGTAAAACGTCTTCCCTTGAAACTCACACACACAAAACTCTTACCCTGAGTAGTACACACACACACACAACTCTTACCCTGAGTAGTGCTCGGCTGCCGCCATTAATCCCGGCTGTATCCCGCTACCACCATTCATTAATCCATCCCGGCTCTGTTTCAGGGATCCGCTCTGTTCCCCATGCTGCTGCTGCTGCCATCCATTTCAAAGCTGCTGCTCTTAATCCCGGCTCCGTATCCCTGGCCCTCTGTTCCCCATGCTGCTGCCATCCGTTTAAGGGCTCGCTCCTTCTGTTCCATGCTGTATCCACATCCCCATGCTTCGCGGTTAATTCCCGCTGTTAACATAACCGCCCTCTGTTCCATGCTGCTGCCATCTGTTTAAGGGCTCGCCTCGCTCTGTTCAATGCTGTATCTACGTCCCCATGCTTCGCGGTTAATTCCCGCTGTTAACTTAACCGCCAGCCGGAAATGATGGTGTCAGCTCCTTGAGCTCAATTCCGACTGGCTGGTAGCCTGACGGTGCTGACGTCATTGCGCACGCGATGACATCAGCTCCGACAGCGCGAAAATTTAAAAAAAGAAAATAAAAAAATCGGAAAAGAAGGGGTGCCACTCGGGAATCGTGGCACCCCTTCATTTAGACCCCAAAACTCGGTAAAAACAGAGTAATTCGGAACGGTTGAGAGGTCTGGCGACCTACTGTTACATAGTGGCTGGTCAACCACCATTGTAGATACTTTTTGCATGAATCTGTAATGATTATCAAGAATGACATTGGAAGTTGTTGGTACGACCATTGGGTGAAGAGTAACCACTGAAGTACTCTCAAGTGCATGCGCCCTAGAGGAACTGCTATGAGAGTTGCTGCCATACTATCTAGCAGTTTTAAAACTTGAGAGGCTGGTACTTTGTTTTGTACCAGAATGTCCAATGCCTGTTGCCGAAGTGTGACTATTCTTTCCAAGGGCAGTTTTACCATAGCAGTGGTGGTGTCTAAATCTGCTCTGATAAAGGAATTCTGCTACGATGGTGATGATGCAGACTTGTTGAAATTTATAGAAATTCCTAACTGGGAACACAGTTTTAGAGTGAGGTCCCTGGATTGAACTAGTTGATGCCTGGTGGTGGTGGTGAGGAGCCAGTCGTCCAGGTATGGAAACACTTGGAATCCTAGACGCCTCAATTGAGCCGTAACCGCTGCCATGCATTTGGTAAACACTCTGGGGGCTGTTGTGAGACCAAAGGGCAGTGCTCGGAACTGATAATGACAGTCTCCCAGCAGTAAATACAGGTGATCTCTGGATGGTCTGGCCATTTTAATATGGTAGTACGCATCCTTGAGATCTATAGAGCATATCCAGTCGTACATTCCTAGAAACGGAAGAATCGACTGAAGTGTTACCATCCGGAACTTCTCTTTCTCTACAAAAGTGTTGAGTTTGCGGAGGTCCAAGATGGGCCTCCAGTCCCTTGTTTTCTGTGGAACTAAAAAGAATCTTGGGTAGGTTCCGGTTCCTATCTGGTCTGCAAGGACTGGCTGGAGGACTCTTTCTAGCAACCTTTGAATTTCTATGCTTGCCTGATCCCTGAGACTTGGTGGAACGTCCGGGATTTTCTTTCATACGGGGGGGGGGGGGGTGGTGGTTCTGTGAAAGGAATGACATATCCTCTGGATATAATGCTTTGTACCGAAGAGTCTTTTGTAATTTTTAGCCAGGCGTCTGGATACAAAAGCAAGCGACCCCCGAGTGCCTCCAGAGTAGGACAGTTGGGCCTCCTTTCAGGACAGCTGGTAGGGCTTACCAAAGAACTGATCCCTGTTGCCCTGGTTTTGCGGACCCCCTCTGCCACCTGGGTGGCGTCTTCTATTATTGCCCCCTCCTCTGCCCCTGGAGGTGGATTCACTGCGTGTGTTCTGAAAGGCTCCTTGGGACTTGCGGAACCACATTTTTCCTCCCTTTTGCCCTTTGGGGAAAAGTCTAGTAGGGGTGGAAAAACAGACTCCTATGGCAGAAGTCTCTTTCTATCTTGTTCACATCTACTGAGGGTCTCCTTGAATTTAGGCCTGAAAAGGGACAAGCCATCAAAAGGAGTATTAATAAAGGAAGACTTGAAGGCTTCTACAAAGGAGAATAAGCACATCCAGGAATGTCTCCGAAGAGCTATTCCGGAACCCGCTGCCCAGCTCGTACCATCAGCTGCATAAGAAATGAGACGCATGGGCGAGTTAACTATAGAGTTAAGGGTACTGAGTTGGGATGTCACCTTATCAGGAACACCCTCAGCTACAGTACTCTGTAGAGTATCTCCAAGCTCTTTAAGGAGATCTCTCTGAAGTCTGGTGAAGTGTGTCAAATACTTGAGCAATCGCATAGCAAAAGTTGCTGAACTAAAAATGCGTTTCCTATACCTGTCCATAATCCTGGAACCCCTATTAGGAGGATGGACAGTAGAAGAGGTTTCAGACATCTCTTTCTTGGTGGCCGCTGCCACCACCATGGCATCAACTGGCACTCCTTTGGTAAGAAACATTTTGCCCGCAGAGAGGTAATAAACTTGTTGGGCCTCCAAGGGACAGGTTACACACTATCAGGGGACTCCCATGCCCTTAGAGCAACTAATTCCATTAATTCATCGAAGGGTTGAGTCACCCAGTATGTGGAGGGTTGAGACCCAAAGGCCTTCAGAAACACCGACTCATCATCAGTAGGGTTAACGGACTGCCAGTCACTCCTCTGTCTTAGAATCTCTAGGATATCAGCCAAAGAGATATCCTCAGAGGAGGATAGTGGGGACCCTTCTGACTCCTGTAAGTCGTGTCTGATGTGACAGACCCCTCTTGCAAAGCTTCTTCCTGGGAACCGCATCAGCAGGAGCTTCTGGTGAGGTCTTGGTAGAACATGGGCCACCCAATGGGGCTAAATGAGGCTTTGGGTCTCTATGCTTTAAGGGGACCTGTGATGCAGAGGTAGAATGCGGCACTTTTGTGGATGAGGAAGTAGGCCCTGATGAAGTGGGTGTCTTTGGAAACGCAACTCTCCTCATGGCATCGAAGGCCCCTCTGCTCTGATGCAAGCAAGCAGCTGGTTCCGAAGATGATGGCAACTTCCACGGCACTAAAACAGTGGGCTATGAACCAGAGGAAGGAGCTGAGCTCATCCGTGCCGAAGCTCCGAGAGGAAGGGTCAGAACCAAACCCATCGGCTGGACTCCCCCCCCCCCCCCCAAGAGCTGGCCAGAGAGCGTCAGCTCAGAGACTCCTCGACAGGCACTGAAGTAGTGAGTCGATGGAGCTGATGGCACTGGAACAGGCCTCGGATCTGAGGGTTCCACGATCATCAGTTCTACCTCCTCTGGCTCTGAAGGCCTGGCTCAGCAGAGGAGCAGACACAGTAGGCAAGGACGTCTTCAACTCTGAGACTGGTTGGGCTGGAGCAAGCGGTTTGGCTAATGCCAGGTTCTGGAGGAGCCTCTGCCCCACTCGGTCCACATCCACATCGGAGAGGCTCCTCAAAGAACGAGTCGAAGGGATGGTTGAAGTCACTGATTGTAAAATTGGTGAGTTCAAAACTTCAGAGACCGGCTCTAATACCGGGGACCGATTACGAAAAACTTGCTCAGTTCCCAAGTCTGTGGAACCGGCGACCGCACCTTCTCAGCTAATTTCAGAGCAGAAGACTTCGGCTCCAAAGAAGCTTTCAAAGACTTAGATCCCTTGGAAGATTTTGAAGTCTGGTCAGCCTTATCAAGAGATTCCTAAAAATCAGGTTTCAACAAACCTCAATTCACTAGTTTTCTCCTACGTTCTAACAAGACCCTGCTGCTGAACGAGTGACAAATGGAGCAGTCCTCTGGAAGATGGACTGCACCCAGACAGTATACACAACTCACATATAAATCAGTAATGAACATTTGTCTGCACTGAGGGCATTTCTTAAACCCTGACGTCTGTCTCTCTTTCTCCTTATGATCAGCCATAATGTAATGGTGACAGAACTAACTAAATAATATATATATAT
Source organism: Protopterus annectens (assembly GCF_019279795.1). Classification (NCBI taxonomy): domain Eukaryota; kingdom Metazoa; phylum Chordata; order Ceratodontiformes; family Protopteridae; genus Protopterus; species Protopterus annectens. Next base: position 644,809,762 of record NC_056746.1, read on the forward strand.
ATATATATATATATATATATATATATATATATATATATATATATATGTATATATATACATATATATAAACTGCCTAGACAAAACAAACACACTGGCTAGGATAACACCGCACACTAGGTTAACAAACAGTTGAACAGCTAAAGAGTTGAACAGCTATAACAACAACACTCTAAACCACACACTAAGAAATTAACAGTTAAACCGTTAACAGTTAGAATTAAACACTCTAAAGGGGTTACGGACTAACTAAAAAACGGCCAATGAAAGGCCTAAGAGCAGCCGCTCTATAAATGATTTTTTTCTGAGAGAAAATAAAAGAAAATGACCAAGTACTAGTCTACGGTTAAACTAGGAAAAATACACTCTTCCTGTAATATTCTAATAGAAATATATTGAATAAATGTAGAAAAGATGAATATACTGGCCTAAGCTCCACTATCAACCACCGATCTGTTGCAGTGGAAAACTAGATCTGACGTGAGGCAGAGAGCATCATGGGATAGGGACTTGGCCTCAAGCTACTCAAAAACCTTGAGCTTGTGAAAGCGTCTGACTCGGAGCCGAGGGATTGGCTCCGAACCCATTTGTAAGAATGAACGGCGAGATTGAACAACTTCACATTGAGGGGTTAGTCCTCAGGGAGACCCTGTCTGCATGGAAAATGATGAAAGGCTTCAACAGCCATGACAGCCTGAAGCTCTGAGACCCTTCTGGCTGAGGTGATAGCTAGTAGGAAGGCAGTATTCCAGGAGAGGTATTTCAATTCTGTAGAAGCAACAAGGTTAGTTTTTCTAGAACATAATTCAGATCCCAAGGTGGTGTGTGAGGCCTTCTGGGAGGTCTAATAATAGAAGCCCCTCTGAGGAATTGCTTAATCAAAGGATGAAACCTGGTTCAAGGCTCCTGAGAGCACCCCGGCACTATTAGGTTTTACCTCATATCATGCGTTTCGGCCCCAAAACCCGGACCACACCACAAAAGGAGGGGGTGTATCCATATTCATAAAGGATACCCACACCTCCAGGTTGGTGGCAACGCATGAAGCTTCGGAAACCATCCAGGTGCAGCTAACCATAGGCAAAACTGCTCTACAAATTGTAGCATGCTACAGGCCACCCTCTCAAACTCAGGAACCCCACACAGCCTTCCTGAAGACACTGGAGGGTATAAATGTATCTCCAAACACCATCATATTGGGTGACTTCAACTACCCGAATATAGACTGGGAACATTACTCAAGCCCTAACTTTCTAGCCCAACAGTTCCTGGAGTTCATAAATTCAAATGCCATTGAACAGCTAGTCACTGTTCCCACGAGAGGAGAAAATATACTAGATCTCATTATCACAAACATGGGGACAAAATGCTCCACACGAAGTATATCCCTCATTGGTGAGATCTGATCATAAACTAATCTCACTGGAAATCCACATCCGCCCCACCCCAAACAAAAAGACCACAGTGAAGAACTTCTCTAAAGCAAACTTCACACTACAAGACTGGTGTGGTATCCTTCAAGGCCCCTGAGCCAGTGGAGACCACAACCCAAGCTGCGGAAGCCCTTACAGATGCCTTCTATGAACACCTCCAGGACTGCATGGATCAGGCAATCCCAAATAAAACCAAGACTCTTTCCACAAAGGGCAACGTCCAGTCTGGTGGACCCCAGCCATTAACAAACTTTACAATAAGAGGAGAAAGCTATTACATGGTAGAACAAAATCCATAAAAGGGAAGTCACCCCTGATCATTATTAGTAAAAAAATACGAGCACTCATAAAATCAACTAAGACCAATTTTGAGAGAAAAATTGCCATGGATTCAAAGGACAATCATAAGGCCTTTTTCAGCTATGTTAGGAACCTGGGTGGAAACTCCCAGATATGCTCAGAATTAGTCCAAAATGATACAAAAATCACTGAACCCACAGACATTGCCAACATACTGGCAGACAGGTTCAGTGCAAACTTCACCCCCCACCCCAAAGGAGAGATAACTATCCCAGCAGAGTGTAGCCTCCCAGACATCTCAAATGCGCAGGTGAAAGCTGCTCTCTAAAGCTAAAAACACAGCATCAATGGGACCGGATGGTGTCCCCGGCTGTGTGCTACACGAGCTAAATGAGGAATTAAACCCGCACATAAGGCAGCTGTTTAATCTCAGCCTTACCACAGGATACGTGCCCAAGGAGTGGCGTACGGCAACTGTGGTCCCACTCCACAAAGGCGGTGCCTCACGGACCCTGGTAATTACCGCCCATAAGCTTAACAAGTCTAGTCTGCAAAGCTATGGAGAGGATCATAATGGAGCTCATAAACAAAGATACAAGGGACTTGCAGACATTGGACCCGACCCAGTTTGGCTTCAAGGGCAGATCATGCCTTTTGAACTTGGTCGACTTCTTCGAAACTGTCACCAAGGCCATTGATGAGGGAAAGGCAGTCCATACAGCCTACTTTGACCTTGCAAAGGCTTTCGACACAATACCCCACTGGTATTGTAGAAAACTTACCAGCTTAAATGTAAACCCATATGTCACAAGATGGGTTGCAAACTGGCTTAAGGACAGAACCCACAGGGTTAAAGTTGCTGGCGCTATGTCAGACTCCAAGCCGGTCACAAGTGGTGTCCCACAGGGCTCGGTCCTTGGGCCCCCTATTGTTCGGCATCTACTTCTCAGAAGTACAGGCCAACATGGGAGGACTTTGGCTGACAAAGTTTGCAGATGACTGCAAACTGGGCGCCATAGTGGAAAGTGCATCGGACACGGATATCCTTCAGAAGGGACTCACGGAAACAGATAGCTGGTGCCAGAGCCATGGCCTGAAGTTAAACGCCAAAAAATGTATAGTCATACACTTCGGGAAAAACAAGGTAACCCCAAGCTACCATATAGGTGGCAATGCACTAAGCACAGAAGAGGTTATCAGGGACCTGAGGACCCAGGTTGACAGTGGCCTTTCTTTTGACACTCACGTTGCTAAAGTGGTTAGAAAGACCTTCTACATTGCCCACCTGATCATGAAGGGATTCACATCCAGATCTAGTGAGGTCATTGTTCCCCTGTACTCATCTCTTATCAGACCAATGATCGAGTACAATGCCCCATTCGGGATGCATCTCACCCGACATCTGCAGCAATTGGAGAGACCCCAAAAGTTCCTCACCAAAAGGATAAAGGGACTCCAAAATCTGTCATATGCTGCCAGATTGAAGAAACTCCAGCTCTATTCAGTCGCATACCGTCTGCTCAGAGGTGACATGTGCCTGACATACAAGGCCATGTCCAACCTGGAATTAATGGACATGCTCCACCTCAAAAAATCCAAATCCACCAAAACCACTAGAGCAAGCGACTTAAACCTTAGCACGGATATAAATAGGACGTGCTGGAGGGATAGATTTATCACTCAGAGACTCCCTATGCTGTGGAATAAAATCCCGGTCCATGTGAGGCAGAGCACCTCGCTGGCTCTGTTCAAGAGAAATCTTGACCTGTGGATGGGAGATCGTAGGTTTACCCCGGGAATAATCTCTGTGTCACTGCTGGACAGAGGCACAACAAACTAATGGGCACAGTATTTTTTCATATAAGGGGTGGCGTAAGCCACAAAACTTTGGGCTAGGCTTATAAATGCCTTAGGGCAGATAGCCTAGTATAAACCTATGAACCTATGAGAGAAGGGGGGTGGGTCTAAATTGTAATGGCCAGAAATGGCTGAGATGGATTTTAATAGAGGAGAAAGAGGCGCCACTATTGAGCAACTCGGCTAGGTAATCCATGATGAGAGTAATGAAAGGATGGGAGGTACTGACCCCTTTGGACTGGCTCCAAGAGCAGAATCTTTTCCATTTCCCTGCGTAAGATTTTCTGGTGCTGGGCCTTCTGACCTCTGTGATGATGTCTAGGACTGGTTTGCTTAACAGGGATTCCTTATTTGCTTTTAGGGTATAAGCCATGCTGAAAGATGGAAAGTCTAAGTCTGGGTGCAGTATCTTCCCCCCTCCCCTGGGTCAAGAGGTCGGAGATCAGGGGAAGCTGCTTGGGGGGCTGTAAGGTCAGGCTGTGCAGTAAGGGGTACCGAAGCTGTCTGGGCCAGTCTGGAGCAATGAGCATGGCCTTTGGTCTCTCCTCCTTTATTTTGATCAGTACCTTGAGAATAAGGGGCAGAGGAGGGAATGTGTACACAAAGAGGGAGTTCCAGGAGAAGGTCAAGGCATCCACCTTCTGTGCTAATAGGTGATGCTCCCTGGTACAGAACTTATGCAGCTAGTGGTTGAGGTGTGAGGCAAAAATATCCACTTCTGGAGTCCCCCACTCCTGAGCGATTTCCAAAAGATTTCCCTGTGGAGCTGCCATTCGTGGGGGTCAAGTAAGTCTCTGCTTAGGTGGTCTGCCAGGGTGTTGGTGATCCCTGGTATGTATTGGGCAATTAGGTGTAGACTCATGGAGGTGGCTGTAAGCCAGAGACTCATGGCTAGCCTGCACATGGGGTAAGATTTTGTGTTCCCTCCATTTGTTGATATACCACATTACTGTGGTGTTGTCTGTTTTTATAAGAGCCACTCCTGGCCTGAGATGTGGTTTGAAAGATGTCAGAGCCTTTTGTACTGCCATCATTTCTTTCTGATTGATGTGCAAGCAAAGTTGCCGGGCATCCCAAAGACCTTGGGGGCACCTGCTTGCTAGCAAAGACGGAGGCATCTGTGGTGATGGTCTGGCCGGTAGGGCGGAGGATGAATGGAAGACCCTTGTTCCTGGTACAGGCGTCTGCCCACGAGGGGAACTTCATAAGTTGGTACTAGGCTATCAGCCCTAGGGCCTATACAAGCCTAGCCATAACAATTCCCTGGCTATTTCTTCCCACACTATTTACTTCCCTGGACCCATCTAGCAGGGCAACTGACGTGATCCCCGGGGTGAATTTCCTTTCTCCCATCCAATCGTCCAGGTTCCTTTTGAAGAGGGCCAAAGAGGCACTCTGCTTGACATGTATGGGCAATCTATTCCAGAGTCTGGGGAGTCTCTGGGTCAGGAAACTATCCCTTCAGCATGTTTTGTTTATTGTGATGACAAGGTTTAGATCCCTGGAGCGTGTGGCTCTGAGGGATTGGGACTTCTTTAAAGTGTAGCATGTCCAACAGCTCTGGGTTTGACATGGCCTTGTATGTTAAGCAGAGATCGCCTCTGAGTAGACGATATGTGACAGAGTATAGCTGGAGTATTTTAAGGCGGTCAGCGTAGGGCATCTGCTTTAGGCCTGTGATTCTTTTAGTGAGGTATTTCTGCGGCCTTTCCAGTTGTTGCAGATGTCTCAAGAGGTACATACTAAACGGGGCGCTGTATTCTATATAACAGGTTTAATGAGGGATGAGTACAGTAGGACAACAACCTCTTTTCTGGATGAAAAGCCCTTAGTGATGAGGTGTGCCACATAGAAGGATTTCCTGACTGTTGTGGCGATGTGGTTATCGAAGGTGAGACCACTGTCCACCTGTGTCCCCAAGTCTCTTATCACACTTTCTGTGTTAAGTGTACTGTCACCTACATGGTAATTCATGGTTACATGTTTTTTCCCCAAAGGGGATAACTATACATTTCTTGGCATTGAGCTTGAGCCCATGGCTCTGGCACCAAGCATCCGTTTCTGTAAGGCTTTTTTGTAGAGTATCCACATCATTTGGGGATTCAATAATGGCTCCCAGTTTGCAATCATCTGTGAACTTTGTTAGCCAGAGTCCCTTAGTGTTGGCCTGTACTTCAGAGAAGTAGATGCCAAACAAGAGTGGTCCCAGGACTGAACCCTGAGGTACTCCACTTGTCTGGAGCTGGATTTGGAGTCTGCTACTTTTACAGTGTGGGTTCTATCAGTAAGCCAGTTAGCAACCCATTGGGTGACATAAGGATTAATGCCCAGCTTAGTAAGTTTATCTACGATTCCAGAGTGGGGGATGGTGTCAAAGGCCATGGCAAGGTCTAGATAGGCTGTGTGGACCACCTTACCCTTGTCCATGGCTCTGGAGACTGATTCGAAGTCAGTCAGGTTCAGGAGACAAGATCGGCCCTTCACGAACCCAAACTGGGTGGGGTCCAGTGTTTGAAGGTTGTCAATGCCTAAGTTCCATGTTAATACGCTCCATGGCCTTGCAGATGAGGCTCGTCAGACTGATGGAAAGGTAGTTTCTGGGATCCAAGGTGGATCTCCCCTTGTGGAGTGGGATAACTGTAGCTCTGCTCCACTCAGTGGGCACGAAACCTGAAGTGAGGCTATGATTAAACATGACACTTAGGTGAGGTGCCAGTTCATATTGTAGTACACAGCCCGGGATGTCATCTGGTCCCATGGATGCTATATTCTTGGCTTTGCAGAGTGCGTTTTTTTACCTGTGTGGCCATTATTACCGGAATTTGGCAATCTTCCGGTATTGAGATGGGCCATTTAGGGTGTCAGAGGGGGGGTGAAGGTGGCACTGAATCGATCTGCTAGGATATTGGCAATATCCTTGGGATCAGTATATTTAATGCCATTCCGTTTTAGCTCAGAGCAGATCTGAGCATTGCCATTTAGATTCCTGACAGGGTTATAGAATGCCTTGTGGTTGTCTTTGGAATCTTTGGCAATTTTATTTTCGTAACTAGCTTTGGAGGATTTTATGAGAGATCTCAGTTTCTTACTGAGGCTGGTAAGGGAGTTTTTTGCATCCTGGGATTTTCCTCTTTTCTGCAACAGTTTCTTCCTTTTGTTGTAAAGTTTGTTTATGGCAGGGGACCACAAGATTGGCTTCCTTTTTTTGGATGAGAGCATCTTGGTTCTATTTGGGATGGCACGATTCATGCATGAGTGGATGTGCTCATACAGTGCCTTAGTGTAGGATTCAACAGTTGAACTTTCGGTTCCCGTCTGCATGGGTGTCATGAAGTTTGTCACTTCTGACTTTAGTAGCATGAAGTTGGCTTTGGAGAAGTTTTTTATGGAGGTTTCTTTACTGGGGGGTGGTATGTGGATGTTAACAGTGATTAGCTTATGGTCAGACCTGACTAACGAGGGGGTGACCAAAGGTGTGGAGCATCGATTTCCCATCTTGGTAATGACCAGGTCTAGGATATTGGAGCTCCTGGTGAGACTACGGATTAGTTGATCCAGGGCGTTGGAATTTATGAATTCCAAGAACCGTTGGGCAAAGGTGTTGGTACAGGAGTAGCTTCCCCAGTTAATGGCAGGGTAGTTAAAAATCACCCAGTATTAGGGTGTTTGGTTCTATCTTAATATTTTTCAGTATCAACCCTTATACAAGGGATCAGAGGGAGAGAGGTCTCTAGGGAGTGCTAGCACCAAAGGTTCTTTAGATACAACTGAAGTTTTCTCATGTGAAGCCTGGCCAAAGGAATGAGAAGGATGCAAGATGACATGTATCCCAGGGCTTGCAGGAACTTCCTGGTGGTGAGGTGACTTCTGGAAGCCAGCTGGGTAAAGTAGACCGGCAGAAAGCTCTGTTTTTCTGGGGATAGGAAGGCCATTTGGGATGCTGTCTCTAGCACAGCTCCAAAGAAAATAATCTTCCTGGTTGGATTTTGATTTGATTACTTCTTTTTGATGGTGAACCCTAAAAAGTCTTGGAACAGCTTTTCTTTGCACTCTGCCTGAATGAAGCAGTCGTCCAGGTAAGGGTAAATCTGTATATTTCTTTGTCTGCAGAATGCTATGGCCAGGGCCAAGCATTTGGTGAACACTCTGGGTGCAGTAGATAAGCCAAAGGGCAGCACAGAGAATTGAAAGTGTTGTGAGCCTGCTCTGAAGTGCAGGAATTTCCTGCATGATTCCCTGATGGGGATGTGGAGGTAAGCATCTTTTAGGTCTAGGGTCACTAGACAGGCATTTTTTGTTAGGATAGGCAGCAGCTGCTGCAAAGTTAGCATTTTGAATCTGGGGATCACCGGGGAGGTGTTCAGAATGGATAGATCCAGGATGGGGCACCAAATGCCCTCTTTTCTGGGAACAAGGAATGGTCTGGAATAAAATCCTTTGCCGGTTTGATCTGAGGGGACAGGTTCCACTGCCCCCTAGGATATGAGAGTTTGTACCCATTTCAATGTCTCTGCCCACTGATTTGGAGGCAAGTCTGGGTACCCTCTTGAAATTGGGAGTTCGCTGAAAGAGAATTTGTATCCCTTTAAAATTATTCGTAGGACCTTTGCTACAGAAGCCAATTGTCTTTGAAGAGTGAGAGCCTTCCTCTGAGTTTTAGGTGAAGGAAGGGAGGGCAGAGGGGGAGTCACTGGGAGTGTTTGCCATAGAAGGTTATTTATTTTTTATTTTACATTTGTTAACCAGGAAATTCCTACTGGATCAGGTCCATTTTCAGCGGAGGCCTGGGGAGAAAAGCTCCGGCATCAAGTTATACAAATACAGTACATCCAGCATAATACACAAAACGGGTTACATCATGTATGCTGAGCATAGTAATAGAACAAGAAATTAATAAAACACTCCAGGTAAACGAAGATATAGAACATAGGTAAAGAAGACATAGAACATAGGTAAAAAGACAACGTCACTTATACATTGGTAAGAAAAGAAAATATATCAAGTAAGATTCTACAGTTAAAAGTACCCTTTCAGATAATCAAGCCTACAGGGGATCAGAGATCCAGCATGTGATCAGAGAGGAGTTTGGGGAGTTAATAGCAGTGTGGGTAAGGTTATGTGATACAAGGGCATAACCAGGTACTAAGAAGATGCGATTTGAGGGAGTTTTTGAATATGGATGTGGAGGGGGCAGTGGACACAGATAGGGGAAAAGAGTTCCAATTTCTGGCAACAGTGTGGAAGTAGTGCACTTTCCCTGCATTATTGTTAGCCTTGGTGATGGAGAGGAGAGATTTTTCGCTAGATTTTAGGTACCGGTTTGCAGTATAGACAGTAAGAAGGTTGGATAATGGGGGGGGGTGGGGTGTTCAGGATATTTGAGAATATTGTAGGCTGTGCCCAGCTGGTGATAGTTGAGTAGCTGTGGTAGCTCAAGCCATTTTAGTTCTTTTAGTGCAGTACAGTGATGTGTTTATAGGTCCTTGCCTTACAGACGGAAATGGTCCATTGTTTGCTTCTCTGCTGGCCCTGGGATAGGGGCCTGGATGTTCTTGTCCCTGCGGGGCTTACTTTGGCCCTGTCTACTAGGTGCACGGAAGGCCCAGTGCTTACTGGGAAAGTTCCTGCTGAACCTGGGAGGTTGAACCTGTAAGAAATCTTTTACTGTTTACATAGCTTTTGCTTTGTCTTCCATCTTTTTAAGCACCTCTTCTGCTTTTCCCCAAACAAGCGCTCCTTGTCTAGGGGTGCATCAATATGCTTAGACTTGACACGATCAGAGAGAGGTTGTTCCTTCAGCCATGCATGTCTCCTAATAACAGATCCTATCACTGCTGCCCTGCTTGAGGCTTCCAACGCGCCATATCCACAGTGTAATGAGTGTTTGGCCACTTGACAAGCAGAAAGCAGTAAATCTGCTAACTCTCTTGAATTGGCACAGTCAGGAAAGGAAGCATTTTCTGTTTAAACAGTTTCAAAGTGTGTTGCTGATATTTCAACATATGGAACTGACAACTGAGTGCTCTGATAGCTAAGGTTTCAGAGGTGTATACTTTTTTGCCCCATCTGTCCAGAGCTCTGGAGTCCTTCTCGGAAGGAAGAAGATTCTTGACAGAACTAGTCTTAGCTCTTTTAGGTTCCTGTGTAATAACCTCAGGGTCTGCAGCAGGATTTCTATACACGTATTTGTGAGAATCTGGTACTCTGTAGTACCTGTCAGGTTTATTGGGCACAGGAGGGAGGGCGTCAGGGGCTAAGCTGGATTAATAGAAAAAGTACAGTTGTGTACACTTACCATAAATGTAGATGTTAGAGTGTATTCACTGTTGCAGTCATTACATTTGGGTAATCTGCTGGCAGGTTGCCCTCAGTCGGCCTGATTAACAAAGTCTTGGGTCCTGCGTTGGTTGCTATCCCTTCTTCCACAAAGTCAAGTCGTCAGGGGTATAAAACATGCAGCCGACGCCATTACATCAGTTTTTCTTGCCCCAGATGTCAGGTGCTCCCCAAATGGGGAGCAAATAAAATTAAAAACACAATCCTAAAAGCAAATACACCAAAAGGGATTTTAATCATAGTGAAAGAAAGTAGAGGAATAGCCAGAGAAAAATAGGGGGTTTGAGGGAGGGTAACCAGGACTGCAACAGTGAATACACTCGAACATCTACATTTATGGTAAGTGTACACAACTGTACTATGTTCTTCATGTTTCACTGTTGCAGGCATTGCATTTGGGTAGATTCCCAAAACTATGTTTGGGTGGAGGGAATTATACAGCATTAGAAGCAGCTATAAGGCCCTGCTGGACAGCAGTGGCAAAGCCAGCTCTGGATTTAGAGAAAAGTGGTAAATGGTACTGTTTGGTGAACGTATGAACTGAGCTCCAGGTAGCAGCTTCTAGAATGTCCCTGGTAGGAACACCTCTGAGAAAGGCTGTAGAAGTAGATGCAGCCCTGGTGAAATGGGAATCTGATCCCCTGGGGGATAGTTTTTCCATGGTGCATATAGCAAAAACGAATACAATGGCTTATCCATTTGGAAATGGTTTGCTTTCAAATAGCCTTTCCCTCTGCCCCTGCAGCAAATGCCACCAGCAGTTGTTCAGATTTTCTTTGAGACTCTGTCCTGTTTAAGGAAAATCTAAGTTGTCTGTGTACATCCAATGAATGCAGAATCTGCTCCCCCTTGTTCTGTGGATTGAGAAAGAAAGTTGGCAAATGAATGGTCTGCTAGAGAGCCACACTGGATACCACCTTCGGCATGAAGGATGGATTGGTCCTGAGAGATACCCTGTCCGCATGAAAAATGATGAAAGGCTCCACTGCCATAAGAGCCTGTAATTCGGAAATCCTTCTAGCTGACATGACTGCTAAAAGGAAAGCTGTTTTCCAGGAGAGAAATTTTAAGTCTGCAGCAGCAGCTGGCATGAAAGGAGGGAGAGTGAGCCTTTCCAATACAAAATTGAGGTCCCAGGCAGGGGTTGGAGCTCTCCTGGGTAGTCTTAAGTTTTTGGCCCCTCTGAGATACTGCTTTAGCAGAGAATGAGAGAAGAGGGAAAGTTCTGTGTTGTAATGAACTGAAATGGCTGAGGCATGGATTTTTATGGAAGAAAAGGACAGGCCCTTGTGAAGCATCTCAGTTAAGTAATGTAAAATCTGAAGAATGTTGGGCACTGCTGTGCTTATCCCTGGAGATAGATTCCAGGCACAGAATCTTTTCCATTTGTCAGCATAAGATTTTCTAGTACTAGGCTTTCTCGCCTCTAAACTGACATCCATCACAAGTTTACAGAGGGATGCTAAGGGTGAATTTAGGTGATTAGCCACGCTGCAAGATTCAAAGTTTGGAGCAGAGTGTGCAGAATTTGGTTGTTCTGCTGTGACAGTAAGTAAGGTGTCCGAGACAGGTGCCATGGTGGAAGGTGTGACATTGCGCAGGAGTGGGTACCAGTGTTGGCGAGGCCAGTCTGGAGCAATCAAAATAATTTTTGGTTTGTCCTGTTTGACTTTTAGTAGAACTTTGGAGAGCAGAGGCAGAGGGGGAAAGGCATAGACCGATAAGTTTTTCCAGCTGAAAGATAGAGAATCCACTTTCCAGGCTTTTTTGTGATGAGTTCTTGTGCAAAATTTGTCCAACTGATCAATCTTTTTGTCTCACCCCAGAACTATGTCTGGGCTCCCCCATTTGCATATCAACATGTTAAAAATCCATGGTTCCAGTTTCCATTCATGTGGGTCCATGAGATTTCTGCTTCATCTGCCAGAGTATTCAGCTTTCCTGGCAGGAATTGAGCTTGTAGTTGCACTTGATAGGTCAAGGCTGTGTTCCACAATGCCATGGCTAGTCTGCAAAGGGGGTAGGAGTGTGTACCCCCCCCCCGCTTGTTTATGTACCACATAACCGTGGTGTTGTCAGTCTATCATTAATTGTCCTGGATGAAGGTAGTCCTTGAAGGCTGTCAGTGCATTCTGTACAGCCAGCATTTCTTTTTGATTGATATGAAGGTGCATTTGATTTGGGCTCCAATTGCCCCGAATGCACTTCCCTGCCAGATGCGCCCCCCCAAGCACAGTTGCATATGGAATTAAAAGAATGCAGGAGGCCATGAACCCCAAGGCTTGCAGTATTTGCCTTGCAGAAAGCAAGGTTTTTGTGGCCACCTGTTTGAAATAATTCACCAAATGAATTTGCTTCTCTGGCATAAGGAAAGCCATCTGGGCAGTTGTATTCAAGCTTGCACCCAGGAATGTAATTTTTTGAGAGGGTACCAGGTGTGATTTCTTTTCGTTCACAGTGTACCCTAGACAAGTTGGAACCCTTTTTACAAATGCCAGATGGTTTAGAAGAGTGTCCTTGTTTTCTGTCTGAATTAGACAATCGTCCAGGTATGGATATATTTGAATATTTCTTTGCCTGCAAAATGCAATGACTGGAGCCAGGCACTTTGTAAAGACCCTGGGCGCAGTAGATAAGCCAAAGGGTAGTGTAGAGAACTGGTAATGCAAGTGGCCTGCTTTGTAGCGGAGGTACCTTCTGTAAGGTTCCCGGATTGGCATATGCAGGTAAGCCTCTTTTAAATCTAGAGTTGCCAACTAGGCATCTTTGCCTAGCATATGAAGTAACTGGTGAAGAGTCAGCATCTTGAATTTTGGAATGTCCAGAAAGGTGTTTAGAGTAGATAAGTCCAGAATTGGATGCCATGATTTGTCTTTTCTGGGTACCATGAAAAGTCTTGAATAGTAACCTTGTCCCTTTTCCTCTTCCAGTACTGGTTGGAACAGCCCCCATGCTCATGAGGGAAAGTACTTGTTTCTGGGCCTCTGCCCACTGATTTGGGGGCAGGTCTGGCCATCCGTTTGGAATTGGCAACGTGTGGAAATTAAATCTGTATCCCTGGGATGCTATATTTAAAACCCATTTGCCCTGGGTTATAAGTTGCCAGTTTTTTGCATGAAGAGCCAGTTTTCCCCCCAAAGGAGTGGCTAAAAGGTAAGTGCTTGGTAAGTGTAAAGGGAATTCATTGAGACTGCTTACCATAGGGAGGTGTCTTGTTGTTTCCAGATTTGAAGAGGAGGCACCCCTTTGTTTTGTTCTGAAAGTCCCTTGTGACTGAAACCTGGAGCCTTTGGAATGTCTGGGTTTGACTTGAGTGGCTCTTGAAGGAACTGGAAAGGACCAGTTCTTAGTAGGCCAGTGCCTACTAAATCTTGGAGGTTGCACTTGTAAGAAATCTTTCACAGTTTGCATAGATTTAGTTTTATCTTCCATCTTTTTTAAAACTTCTTCAGCCTTATTACCAAAGAGACTGTCCTGTTGTAAAGGAGCATCCAACAATTTTGCTTTAACATGATCAGGCAGATTTTGCTCTTTGAGCCAAGCATGCCTTATTAGCACAGACCCAGTTACAGCAGCCCTGCGAGAGGCCACCAAAGAATTAAAACCACATTTCAAAGTATGTTTTCCAACTTGTTCAGCTGAATGCACTAAATCCTGTAAATCTTTATTTTCCACACAGTCAGAAATTATCATTTTCTGTTTAAGCAGATCCATGATATGCTGTTGATAGTTTAGCATATGAAATTGACAGTTTAAAGCCCTGATTGACAAGGTTGCAGAAGTGTAAACCTTCTTACCCCATCTATCCAGCGCCCTGGAATCTCTATCAGAAGGGGTTAGGGTTGCCACCTTTTCAAATGGCCAAAGTAGGACATTTTTGGTACAAACATCAGATTTTACAGGCCGACACATACCCACGGTCAGTACAAAGGATAGAACTTAACTTTTTTGCCTAAATAAAAGCTTATTCTTGTAGCATTTTAGTTGCTTATTCGGTTTCTTATAACATTTAGGTATTTTAGATACAGAATAACTGTTTTATGCAACTATTACATAAAACATAGGAAATCATTTTGTCCTAAAAATTTCAGGACATTTGCCATTTTTACAATTTTTTGTCAGGACACAACTGCCCAAAGAGAGACTGTCCCTCACAAAGTGAGACAGGTGGTAACCCTAGAAGGGGTAGAATTTTTAGCAGTAGAAGCCTTAATGCCTTTGGGACCCTGAGAAATGGTTTCAGGATCTGCAACAGGACTTTTGAAAGGGAATTTGTGGGAGTCAGGAACCCTGTAGTATCTGTCTGGCTTACAAGGAGCCAGAGGCAGAAAATCAGGAGCCATACTAGATTCTGAAAAAAACATCAACAATGTCTAGAACAGGAGGTATAGCCAAAGTCCTATGCTGAGGAAGAAGAAGAAAATCCCCAAGTCTCTTTTTAGATTCAGAGAAATCCTGACTTTCCCAGTGGAAATGTTCCCTTAAGGTATGTAAAATTTTCCCAGAAGAAAAATCCTCAGGGGAAGAAGCAGAAAGAATGGAATCTTCTGCATCAGAGTCCTCATAAGAAGGTATATACAATTCCTGTTCATTAGAAGAGTCAGAAGAAATAGAATCCTGTTCAGAAGATTCATAATTAATGTCTTGCCTAGGCCTCTTGGAAGGTGGGGGGTAAGAATGGAATCTTCTGCATCAGAGTCCTCATAAGAAGGTATATACAATTCCTGTTCATTAGAAGAGTCAGAAGAAATAGAATCCTGTTCAGAAGATTCATAATTAATGTCTTGCCTAGGCCTCTTGGAAGGTGGGGGTGGGGTGGAGTTGGCTACCCCTGATCAGAGTAATTAAATCTTCAGCCATTTTGAACATTTGTTTTTTTAGGCATCGGGGCCTGCACATGTGGCCCAGGCATCATTTTTTTTAGGCATAGGTCAAGATTGTGGCCTTAGTTTTGAAGATTGCGTCGGTCTAATATACAAATCTGTAGGCTTGAAAACACCCTCAGAAACCGGTGCCTGCACAGCGGCTCCGGACCCATCCAAGGTAGAGACATCCGCGGGTTCCATAATTGAAGCATCTCGCAGCATACCGGACTCCAAATGAGTCTCAGTAGAGGTCTGCGAATCAGAAGTAGCAGGTATCTGCGAAAGCTCCTCATTGAATACCGGCGACTGGCTTAGGAGAAGTGTCATCGGCAGTTTTGGACCTCAACGGGCTGTCTGTCTTTATTTGCATTTTTTAGGTATTCTGGTAGTTGGATTGCTAACAGACGACATTTCTGGATAATTAAAGTGTGAGCCAAAATATTTAGAAGCAAAAATGTACCGAAGTTTGATAGTGCGTTGATTAAATAAAGCACAAAACTGACAGCAAGGTACATTGTGGTCAGGGCCTAGGCAAGGAATACAGTACAAATGAAAATCCTTATGAGGTATTTGCTTCCCACAAGTAATGCAATAACTAACTATTACTGACATCGGTAAGAAGCAAGAAAAAGTTTTCCCAACGGGGTACTTAGCTTTTAGTTGAAGACTTCAGATCTGAAACTCAAACGAAAATATCAGGAGTCGGCCGACCGGCACTTGTGAACTGCTTCTGCTTCGGGCACTGGGCGGCAAGAAAGACTGATGTAATGGCATCGGCTGCATGTTTTATACCCCTGACGACCTGACGTCATGGAAGAAGGGACAGCAACCGACGCAGGACCCAAGACTTTGTTAATCAGGCCGACTGAGGGCAACCTGACAGCAGATTACCCAAATGTAATGACTGCAACAGTTAAACATGAAGAACATTATCATCCCCCACTTCTAAAATAGGGGGGATGGCCAGGGGTCTGTGCTGGGGAAGGTCCAGAAACTCTCTAAGCCTTTTCTTAGACTGTGGGAAGTCCTGAGATTCCCACTGGAAATGTTGCCCTGTGGGAGTGAAGAGTTTCCCCAAACAAAAGGTCCTCTGGAGGGGAGGCAGAAGGGATGGACTCCTCTGCATCGGAATCCTCATAAGCAGTTAAAGGATGCTGTTCTTCAAAAATTGAATAATCAGATTCTTCAGAATCCTGTTCTGTCAATTTCTGGAGAACGGTGCCTTTTCCTTTTAGAAGTTGTGTCCTAAGTACCCTGGATAAGGGAAATGAGATCCTCCGCCATTTTCAGCATTTGTGCTTGGGGTGGTGGAGCAGTAGCAAGATGGTGGCTAGAAGCAGATTTCTTAGGAATGGCCTGGCTTCTAGACCTGATAGAATCCGTTGGTCGGAAAGAAACGGTAGTCGGAAGAGAAGACACTCGGTTTATCTAGATTCAGTAGTGTGAAATGCCTCCTCGGAAGCCAGTGCCTGCGTCATGGCTCAGGACCCAACCAAGGCAGAGACAGCCAGAGGCTCGGAAGACAAAGAAGATTTCTGTGGCATACCGGACTCCGAATGGGTCTCAGTAGAGGCCTGCATAGATATTAAATCGGGCATCAGAGGCTGCAAAAGCACCTCACTGAATATCAGAGAACTGACAACCTGCTTAGCGGTAGCATCGTCAGAAGACTTAGCCTTATGTGGTCCGTCTCTATTTTTATCTCTACATTTTTTTCGGAATGTCCACAGATTATTGGCTGACGGACGCCATATCAGAATGCCAAGACAGAACATGAAAATAACTGTTTACAAAAAGAGCTCTACATGAATGGTTCTCGCATTAAAGAGGGCACAGAACCAGCAACGGGGGACGTCGTGGTCTGGGCCTAAACAAGTGATGCAGTAAGAATGGAAGTCTCTGTGTGGGATCTGCTTTTCACAGGAGAGACCATTGTAAACTTTTTCAGACATCAGTTAGTGCAAGATCAGTTAGTGCAAGAAAAAAAAAAGGATTCCCAACGGGTTACTTAGCTTTAGATGTTTTTCAGCAGAAATTCAACTTCTGGTAGTGACCGACCAGCACTCGTGCAAACTGCTTCTGCTACTGGCTCCACGGCAAGAAAGACTGATGTAATGATGTCGGCTGCCTTGCTTTGTAGCAATGACGTCCTGACGTCAGACTACAGGCGACTGCAGCCGAAGCAAAAAAACTTTGACTCTGGTAATCGGGCCGACCGAGGGCTACCACAGTAGGGATAACCCACAGGTGATGACTGCAACAGTGAAACACGAAGAACATCTGCATTTAGGTATGGTCATGGGGTGCACAGCAATTTCTCCAGATTTTGGGGTGGATTCAATTGCCAGTTTATAGAGAAGAGACTGGAGACACCCCCCATAGCACAACTTCTGCTGAAGACCGTCAAGCCAATCCTGCAACGTCAGTCTGATGCAGGCACGTTCCAGGGGGATACAAGTAGACATGCTGAGGTGGTGGTGGGGTTACGCTCTCTGGAGTTTGATGGTCGATTTCTTTTAACAGCAGTATTGTGTTAACTCTCCCAAAGTCACAAGGGATCTTGTTTTTAAATTTTCTAAAAATCATCTGTTTTCTGTCACAACCTCCATGGTTGTGGTTGTATTATGTGCATCTCTTCTTGAATTCTGTCACAGTTCAGTATTAGTGTGCAGAAATTGATAGAAGACGGTGATCTACTTAGTCAGCTTATAACAGGGAGAGTGATGACCAGGGTACTTATCCAGTTCAGCACTGCTGAGACCTATACAACAAAATGGTTTGCTGCATCATATCTCTTGACCAAGAATTTAATTTGGGGGTGAAAGATGTATAATGTAAGTAGATATGCTTTGACAAGCATTTTCATCACACAGAAGAGTGATGCTACACAGCCAGTCCGTGCAGTAACAAAATAAGAGCAATTGCTGCACCCCCATCACTCTCCTGCGATAATGACAAGGGTGACAGTTTTAATGTCATAGCCTTCCAGAAGTTTGAGGTGCAGATGGTACAAGCTGGGAATAGAAATGCATAGGACATGTGTGCCCCTTTTTATCACAGTAATGGTCAAACATCCTAGACATGATAAATTCATTAATTTGTAAAACTTATGTTTGTATAGACTGAATTTAATAATATTCTCTTCTAAAGATGCTTCCACTCCTTGGGCCCATGTTACTGTTTGATAAAACATTTGAATTTCATTTACCCAACGGCTGGGATCAAACATAAAAGGAAAGAAAGATATGTTATGTCTTGACAGCATGTTTTATAATAACAAGGTTGCATAGGATACAACACTGTTGTCCACAGTTGTATTGTGTGTATATTTGGACACTGTTGATTTTCATGAAGCTCAGCCCTCCCACATTTATTGATCTCCAACCACGATACTGTACTGTTCTGGACTCAGTGGTCTACTTACTTTATTGCATTCATTAGCTTTGTTACATTATGCCAGGTTATCTTTCCCCAATATTGTACTGCTCTGGACTCTGTAATCTAATTAATATTACATTTATTAACATTGTTGTTTACATTACACGAGGTTATCTTTCCACAATAATTGTACAGCTCTGGACTCAGTAGTTTAGTTTATATTACATTTATTAGCTTTGTGTGTTACATTATGCCAGTTACCTTTTATTCTTGGGTCTGTTTGCATATACTGTATTTTTCAAGATGTCCTGGCTATAGGATTATACAAGATCTGTACTTCTCCAAGTACTAGAATGACTAGGATTAAATTTCTCCTTGTCTTGGCATCATCCCTGAAATCTTAATTAGGCAAAGCTACAAAGAAAAAAATATGGAAGACTTTGCTGCTTTTACACCAGCTTCTGTACTTTTCTAAGTTTAATAATCTAGTTGATTTTTCTAACTTCGTAATTATTTACCTTGTCGGTTATGATTTCAAGAAGTTAAAGTGCCTCTGCAGAAAGCATATTCCTGAAGCCAAATAAGTGCTTACTTTACTTTTATGATCAAGATTGAAGTGTGAAACACACACTCCCTCTGCACTACTAGAAGTTTTAAGGTTCTGCCCCTCAAGCATTCCAAGAAAGAAAACAGGTTCAGTAAAGCAAAGAGAGAGTGGAGGACATCTCACTTCTCTTCTACCTCTTGAAAAGCACTGGCCCAGACACAAGTCCTTCTGTTATTCTCAAAGCTTGGCCTGTCCAACATATGTTTTGACTATGTCCCTCAAAAGATTTCATAAGAGTAAAATGCACCTGTCACGTCTACAGAAATGTGTTGTGATGTGCGCCAGTCAGAGAAATATGCATCCTCCCTTGTGTAAGAGTTTTTGATTAACAAGAATTTTGTGCCAAGACTTGCATCTCACAACAGGAATTACCATCAGTTATCCACTGTAGAAAGTCTTGTGGATAACCTAATATGGTCACACTTACCAACTTAAAAATCACTGTTGCATTGGACTGCATAAATCTATGGGTGTTAGCTGAAACTATGTCAGTCCACTTACCTGATTTTGGCAACATTTAGATGTTTCTATGGGCATGAGGTGCAACCCACCTTCTGCAGCAAGTTTTGCCCCTGGAAGTAAATAAGACGGTCTCAGGTGCTTTTGCTAGATCATTAGTCTTTCCTAGGGCTTTACCGTGACAGAGCGAAGTACAAACTCTCCTTTATTCTGTTTCTCTCAACACATGTGTGACAATGTGAGGTACTGCCAGCTATGCTAGCAGAAGTAGGGCAGTGGATGTGTAACATGCCAGCACAGCTACCTGGAATTTTGTAAAGAATTATATGTCATTTGTATATCAAACTGATTTGTATAGATGTTTGTACTGAAAAATGCATTTGTAAAACTGCGTATGTTAAAATGCACAGTGTGCCCTGCTGGACAGAAAAAGAAATGTGCAACTGCGGTGGTGGTGCTGTGGTAGCATTGTCGCCTCACAGTTAGACATTGCACGTTCGAATCTCAGAGCGTCTTCTGTGTGACGACATGCATGAATGGGCGTTCCTTCGTTGAAGGTTGTGTGTTAGGCCCGGCAAGCCAGCACGTAAAACTCTACTGCCAATCATTAGTGGACCAGAGTTCCGCTGTGGCAACCCCTAACCGGGAAAAGCCGAAAGACGCAAATCTCAAATTGTAACTGTATAAATGTATATGTTTCAACAGATGCTACTGGAAGAGAAGAGGTTAATCTCAAACTTTGAAAATAGTTTAAAATTAAATTACCTGGCTTAGCCATAAAGGTTGTATCTTACAATTCTCAATGCAGTCAGAAACAAAAGGCCTGTAGCAGCTAGCTTCCTGCATTGTCACTGGGGTGGAACTAACTGCTACTCTGGAAGGGTGGAGGTCTGAAATTGTGTTATGACTTCCAGGAGCTGCAGCAGATCCTAGCAAGGCTCTGTGTGTGTGCATTATTGACACACGTGGTAAATCCTGACAGCTTCTAGCCAAGGGGAGAAGCTTAGGAACCAGAAGTCAGATGACCAAATATATGTGATGTCATTCTGTAATCCATCACTAAAAATAATGTTTAATACTAGGCAAGACTGAAGTTTCAGGGACACTGTTTTTGTAACCGGGCAAAGAAGGAACTCTCACCTACTTCATCTTGCCTTGCTCTAGCAAGTAACCACAGAATAATTCTTTAGACCACTCAGGAAAATATAGTGAGATTAGTTAAGTTAATGTTTTTCTATAACTGTGAACCATTTCACCTGTTATTTTTAATATTTCCTGTGTCTGAAACTCTTGTGTTTACTGTAAATAGATATTTAGTGTTTTCATGTTCTTTTATTATTATTAAAATAAAACTTTTCATTGTGGCTGGTCTTTTAGAGATTAATTTAAATCTCTGAGAGTACTTGCATATATTCAGTGACATTGCTTCCACTCCTGAAAGCCTTGCTGTTTGGTCAACATTACCATTTGTATCAATATTAATTTCACTCAATATAATTGGGTACCCTTGCAAAAGCCTTAGAGTAGCTGGTTTTGGAGTGTCTGGGGGCGGTGCAACTACCTTAACAGGCTGGGCAGAAGGGGGCATAGCTAGTACATATGTGCCAGCTTTTCCCAGGTGTGTATTTGAAAATCAAAATCTCAAAGAGTGTGTGTGTCAGCTGCTTGGGGCAGGGACACGAAGCACTGGTTCCACAGAGAAGGTGCTGGAGGACTTGTCCTAGACACTCGGCTGAGGACTCAACCCTATACCTGTGCCACCAGGGAATCTTATTGGGGATCTGGAGAGAGAGAGAGAGAGAGAGAGAACCCAGCCCCCAGACTAACTGTGTGTTCCCTGTGTGCTCTTAAAGGAAACAGTGCTTGATGCAGAGAGCTGCATCTGGAAATACTGACTGTATCCATTTTGGTTCCAACTGAACGTCCCTCTCCACTTACGGACATCAAAATGTATTGCAGATTACGTTTTTAAGATTTATTACTGTAGGTACATAAATGCACAGGGCTGGAAGCATGTACAGTAAACTCTCACTTAATCTGCACCCATGGGGATTGGTAAATGCCGGACAACTGGTTACTATTAAAAATAGGACTGACTAATGCTGTAATCTATACTATTTGTTTGGTTTGACTTGTTCTTAGGTTAGGGAGAGAGGGAAATTACTCCTATCTAAACTGTAAAAACAAAGCAGGTTTCTGTAGGGGGAAACAAAGTGCAACACATGAAAATTGTACTGTACTTTGACTGTAGTTTTCTGGGTGCTTGAGAGTTCTGGTTGCTTGAGTTACAGTTCACTGAGAGTTTACTGTACCATATATTACGAAGGAGGCATAAAGTGGGAAAAAAATCGGTTTACCTTTAAAACGTCAACTGTACATAGTTGAAATGGCCACACCACCAAAACATATCTGCGAAATCCAAACCACGGAAACTTCACAAATTTGGAAAAAACCTTGAATGCCGACATTTCTGACCGCACCACACCTACAAACAAGTGGTAACATGGGTCAAAAAGGGGGCAAGATTTTGCTTTCAGAACATCGGCATTCGAAGTTTTAAGAAGGTGCAGTTTGGAGGTCACGGAAGCAGGTTCGACATTCCGACCATCAACATTTTGAAGGTAAACCAAAAAATCTCCAAGCTTCCTGATGAATAACAGCCATAATATGTTCCTCTTTTAGCCATTGTCCAGGGATACAAAACAGATGTGACTGTGGGACAGGAGGTTCAGTAGTCACAAGCAGATTGCAGCTCAAGCTTTCAGAAAGAGCAGCTATTTGTCTGCAGCTGATAATATACAGCACTCAAGTCTGTTAAAGAGGTCCTTGCTATTGACCAAAATGAATACAGCACACACTGCAGTTAACGAACATTCCTACTCGAACAGCACACTAAGTGTATATTAATAATTCCAAAAAATGCAAGAAAAACCCAACCAAGCTAGAGTTTTCACTGTGTGATACCTTAAATCTCCTGTAATGGAGGCCGATGGGAAAAATGCAAATGACTCCTTAAAGGACAACCGCACCCTCAGACTCAAAAAACATATTTATTTCATCATGGTTTGGTGTTTCCTACATTTTAACACCCACTCACTCACCACACTTTATGCTTTTAGTTTAGTTAGTACTTAACTATTAACTAGACTCCCACAATTCCTAGCCTCCCATGATCATGATCTTGTGTTGTCTCACTAATTTTTAGTGAGCTTAGGATTTTTTCTCATGTAAATAAGTATATACTGTGGAATGATCAAACACCTTCATATAGTATCACAACCTATGTGTTAAATAACACTAGAAATCCATCCTTGTTTGCTGTTCTTCTATACTCTATTGATCTCTAGTGTTTTTCTTTCTTAGGTTTTTGTGAGACCTTAGTATCTCTTATCATAAATTACTAGGTGTATCTAATTTTGTAATATGTTATAAAGATTTGTACTACACCATTTCTAATACAAATGTATTAGTCTTATTCATCTATTCTTAGATAAATTTTTCCTTTTCCCTACTGAAATATAAAATATATAATCTTAGGCTTGTACTATAATTGTTAAAACTTCTTATGTACCAAATTATACTGTTATTGTCTTTGTCTTGACCTTTTATGTTGTTGTAATTTGTGGAGCTTTTCTCCTCGGGCCTCCACTGAAAATGGACATATATCCAGCTGGACTAGCCCGGTCAACAAATGTAAAATAAATAAAAATAAATAAATAAATAAAAAATTTAGAGCTTTTTAGATATTTTTATATGCAATTTCGGACTCTGACCACATGGGGGCTGGCATTTTGAAATAATTCAGACTGTTTACTCTGCCTCTAAGTATCCCAGAATGCATGGTTTGTCTCCAAAAAATTGCATCAGATCTGCCACGTTTTCCCTTAAGCTGCTGTCACTTCATTGACTTAACAGGCATTCACTGCTGTCTTAAAGTCCCCTACTTTTGGTTAAAATGTTATCCTTTTTCAATGACTACTTCAAACACAAGCAGTGCAAATGCTACAGAACAGAACTGAAAAGTGCATTTTACTGCTTTTGTTTCTTAGAAATAACTTGCTTTCTTTTGTGAAGGTTGAAATCTAGTTCTTCAAGGCATCTCCCCTCCCACTTCACACCTAACTTCCCTAGCTGTCAAAGAGCTAAGGGTAATTTGACCCATTATCTGCATGTGATTGACAGCTCACAGCAGGTGACCAGAGTAATGTACTGTTTTCTTGTCAGCCTTTCCCTCCTTACAGTGGGACACTTTTTGTTGCACTCCTCCTGTCAAATTTAGAACCAAGCTACATAGCACTGGGAATAATCACCGTTTTGCAAAGCATCAAACTCCCACTTATTTTTCCTTCCCATTTGATTAAACAGCTAACAAATGACACACTATAAACATGACATTTTACAGACTTGCATGACAACACCAACATGCTTTTTTAAGACATAATTTAAAAAATTACGGTATTGCATACTTCTTGTAATCTGATGTAGTGTTGTCGATTAATTGCGACAGACATCTGCTTCTTATGTAAAAACATGCAATTAATGTATACGAATGGTTATTGCAAATTTATGCTTTTAGTTTTTGCAGCTGTTACTGTGCTTCTGCCTGTACTTTGTCACATATCGGTAAGGCAATGTAAAGCAATATGACAATACAAAAACAAAGTTTACAAAATTTAGAAATTACATCCAAAAATGAGACTTCACCCACACTCACCCACACTTCACCCACCCACCACACTTCACCCACCCACCACACTTCACCCACTCACACACCCACATTCAACTCACACACCCACATTCAACTCACCCACTCACTCACCACCCACACCCACACCCACTCACTACCCACCTACACTCACCACCCACACTCACTACACTCACTCACCCCACTCACTCACCACCCACACTCACTCACCCCACTCACGCACACACCCTTTCACACACTACCACAAGTTTGTTTGGCAACACCAAGAATGAGCCCAGGCAGACCTCCCAACCGTTCCGAATTATTCGGTTTTTACCGAGTTTTGGGGTCCAAATGAAGAGGTGCCATGATTCCAGAGTGGCACCCCCTTCATTTCCGATTTTTCTTTGCTTTTTTAAAATGTTCATGCTGTCGGAGCTGACGTCATCACGTGCGCAATGACATCAGCTTCGTCAGGCTACCAGCCAGTAGGAATTGAGCTCAAGAAGCTTACGTCATCATTTCTGACTGGCTGAATTGCAAGCTGGCAGGCCACGCTGAAACGGCGGGAATGGGGAACAGAAGAGCTTGTGCAGGCCAGGAAGCTGAAACAGCAGTTCGCCGAGCCGAGAGGAATAACCACTCAAGGTAAAGAACCTGTGTGTGTGTGTGTGTGTGTGTGTGTGTGTGTGTGTGTGTGTGTGTGTGTGTGTGTGTGAAAATGCCCCCATATAATACACTTGGTGGCTAGAGGTACTCAGGCTCAAACCCTGTATCTTTGGTACAGGGTAAAAAGAGCCTACTATCCCTAGCCATCACCATTTCTGGGTGAGTTGAGAGCTATGATGAGAAGTGAGAAAAAGTTTTCTCCAACAGTTGAAAGTTATGCTCTGAGCTTTGTCCAGATTTTTTTGTACTAAGAGTTGAGAGAGCTATGATGAGAAGTGAGCACACAATTTGTATTCCCCCATTATTGTTTTTGTGCTAACAGTTCAGAGATATGGTGAATGAGAAGTAAGAACTGAATTTGTATTCCCCCATTATTGGCTTTGTTGTTTGCCCATGTTTTTTTGTGTTGAGGTTAAGAGCTATGTTGAGAAGTGAGAAATGAATTCACTAAATGATGGCTATTAAGTTTGTCTTCCTATTTTTCAGGCAGCTGCTGATTTGGCATAGTGGTATGTTGTTCTGACTGTAGTGCATTGAGTCCTGGGTTCAAAACCTGCCAGTAAAATGCATGATGGTAGCACAACATTTTATTCCATCAACTTTACAAAATTATACAAGCAATGTTTAAAATGTGTCCCTGTTTTTTTACCTTTTGTCCCCCCCAAAAAAAAAAAAATGAAATTGAAAATAAGTGCAAGATGCTGTGCAAGAAGCCTACGGCTTACACTACTGTCATTCTATTTATAGTGTGGGTGTGGAAGCAGACTTTTATGATGGAAAAGTTCTGAATTGGGCAGTTTTGTCATTATTGGTTCATGTGTTTTGTTTCATTGCCTACAGTACAGATTACTGGTAAAATGTTCAAACAATAAATTTAAAATGCGCTCTAACATGTGTGTTGCATTATAAAAGGAATATAATTTAATAAAGTCAGGAAGGTGTATAAAGAAAAAAACACATGTATGTTTCTTGTTTTGTGTGCAAGGGGCCAATGATTTGAAAACAGCCCAAAGGTAATCTTTATCCACCACTGGCCAGATGCATTTTCTTTGGATGTGGTGTGGGTTTCAATGCTGTTTCAATGAATGTGAGTTTCAAGGGCAAAGTTGATTGTCAAGCCCGTTTTCATTGAGAGAGAGTATTGCTTTGTTTACCAGTTTATGTCTTAGTGTTTCTGCATTGTTGTGCTGCATTGTTGAACAGCTAGCATCTCTTTTTGATTGATATGAAAATGCATCTGGCTTGCGGGCTATGTGCCCTGAATACATTTTTCTGCCATGTGGGCCCCCCAGGCATAATCTGATGCATCCGTTGTTAGTGTCTGCCTGGCTGTGGGTAAAGTGAATGGCTGCCCCTTGTTGTGGTGACAGGCCTGTGCCAACCATCAAAACTCCTGTTGCAGGCAGTGAATGAGGGTAATTAATGTTTCCAGGCTGTGGCAATGTTGAGTCCAAACACTTTTTAGATACCATTGTAGTTTCCTCATATGCAGTCTGGCATATGGAATTAGCAGGATGCAGGATGCCATGAAGCCCAAAGCCTGCAGAATTTTTCTTGCAGATAACTGGGTCTTTGTTGCCAACATTTTGAAGTAAGAAGTCAGTTGCCTTTGTTTGTCTGGCATGAGATAAGCCATCTGGGCAGTTGTATTTAAGCTTGCACCCAGGAATATTATCTCTCGAGAGGGTACTAGTTTTGATTTATTTTTGTTTACTGTGTACCCTAGGCAAATTAGTAATCTGTTTACAAACGCCAGATGCTTTAGTAGAATGTCCTCGTTCTCTGCTTGAATAAGGCAGTTGTCCAAGTAAGGATACATTTGAATTCCTCTTTGTCTGCAAAATACAATTACTGGTGCCAGGCATTTTGTGAAGACCCTGGGCGCAGTAGATAAGCCAAAGGGCAGTGCAGAGAATTGGTAGTACACTGAGCCAGCTATGAATCTGAGGTATCTTCTGCAAGACTGTTTGATTGGGACATGCAGGTATGCCTCTTTTAGGTCCAAAGTTGCAAGCCAAGCCTTCTTGCCCAACATGGGCAGAAGCTGCTGCAGAGTCAACATTTTGAATTTTGGAATGTCCAGAAATGTGTTTAGAATAGACAGGTCCAGTACTGGTCTCTAGGCTTTGTCCTTTCTGGGTACCAAGAAAAGTCTCAAGTAAAATCCTTGTCCCTGCTCTTGCTGTGGTACTCGCTGAATGGCCCTCACGTCCATAAGGGATGAAACTTGCTTTTGTGCCACTGCCCATTGATTGTATGGCAGGTCTGGCATACTTTTTGCCCTTGGCAGGGTGTGAAAGTGGAACCTGTAGCCCTGAGACTATATTCAAGACCCATTTGTCCTGGGTGATCATGTGCCAATTTTGTGAAAAAAGTGCTAGTTTTCCCCCTAAGGGGGCTGCCAAAAGATAAGTGCTTGGTGCTGGCAGAGGAAAGTCATTGGGACTGTTTCCTGTATAGCTCTGATTTGTCTTCTCCGCTTTTGGAGGTAGAAGCACCAAATTGTTTAGGCCTGTATGACCTTGGAGCTGGGATCTGCCTCTGGGGCGTCTGCATCTGCCTCTTTGTGGCCTGTCTGACACTGGAAAGGACCAATTCTTTGTGGGCCAGTTCCTGCTAAATCTGGGTGGCTGCACCTGTAAGAAATCCTTAACTGTCTGCATAGATTTTGCTTTGTCCTACATTTTCTTCAACACCTCCTCTGCTTTAACACCAAAGTATCATACTGTAATGAAGCATCTAATAATTTTGCTTTAACATGATCAGGCAGATTCTGTTCCTTTAACCAAGCATGCCTCCTGACAGAACCCGTAAAAGCAGCCCTGCAAGAGGCCTCCAGAGAATCAAAACCACATTGCAAAGTATACCTTCCCACTTGTTCAGTTGCATGCAATAAATCCTGCATTTCCTTGTTTTCTGCACATTCAGAATTTGTTAACATTTTCTGTTTAAGCAGTGACAGTAAGTATTGCTGATATTTAAGCATATGAAATTGACAATTTAAAGCCCTCTCAGCCAAGGTAGCAGAAGTGTAAACCTCCCCCCCCCCATCTGTCCAGTGCCCTTGAATCCCTATCAGAGGGGATAGGGTTTTTTTTTTTGCAGTGGAAGCCTTGACCCCTTTGGGACCCTGAGAAATAGTTTCTGGGTCAGCAGCAGGGTTTTTATAAAGAAATTTATGTGAATCTGGAACCCTGTAGTATCTATCTGGCTTAACAGGTGCAGGGGGTAGAGAGTCAGGAGACAGGTCGGACTCTGAAAATACATCTACAATGTCTAACACAGGGGGGATAGCAAGAGGCCTGTGCTGAGGTAGTAAAGGAAAGTCTCTCAGCCTTTTCTTAGATTCTGAGTAGTCTTGGCTCTCCCATTGGAAGTGCTCCCTCATGGTATGCAGGGTTTCCCCAAAAGAATAATCCTCAGGAGGAGAGGCTTGAAGGGATAGATTCTTCAGCAGCAGAATCCTCATAGGGAGGAAGAGAGTATTCCTGTTCAGAAGAGAGTCAAACTATATCAGGCAGCACAAAATAGGGCTAGAGGTGCATTCAAACAGGGGGCTGTGTGTAGAATTACATTTTTCATTCACTAGGAAGACTTCTCTTACCAATGAAGCAAAAAATGCAGATGAAAATGCAGGCAATCCAAACTTTTCAGTAGTCCCCTCAAACAAATGCAGTCGACAGGATACACGTACAATGAAAAGGAGTTCCACACACAACATGGATTTTATTAGGTTGAGTGGGCTGGGTAAGGCAGGTCTCATCACAATGTGGGAGGAACACTGGCTCTTCTATACAGCATGCAAATCAGGCGGGGATTACATCACTTTGGGGGAGGAAACATCCCGATAGCTGGAGCAAGAGCAGATGGCAGATGTGACATCATAATTTCAGAGCCAGCTACAGGTTTTTCAAGTTGGTTTGCAAAGTGAAACAAAAACAGTATAGAAAGCTAGAAGTAGAACAGGGAAAACAGTTGAGTGGGTTATTTTTTAAAGCTGCAAGGGTGATTTTTTTAGGCTTTATCAAAGAACAGGGACTGGAAGAGTCAGCAGGTTGGGGAATCTGCTTTAATATCCTGTTGTTTTCCTTTAAGGACAAAGTGTTTCAGCTTGAGAGCTTCTGAATAGCCATGACTTTCTTACTTTTGAAGTCTATTTTTACATTCAGGCTTGGCCAAATTTTTCTTGCAATTTTTACTGAATGGCTTGTCTGTGTGACCTTTTTGCCCTTTGGTTTGGATTACAGTAATATTAGACAGTTCTAGTATTTAAGCATAAGTATCATGAAGCTATTTCACAAAAGACTGTGTACTGTTGTGTTAGTGGGGGCTAGCTAGCCATTAAACAGACAAACCGAAATTAACAAACTGCAGCACAAACAGGGAAGCCAAAATACATGTGTGTGTAATAAAAACAATGTGTTGGAGGCTGCCAAACACTGGTGGGCAGTCATGTCAGGGTACAAAACAGAATGATTGCTGGCATTTGTAAATGGAAACATGACAAGGCTGATCATTATGTAAATTATTTACTTGGGTAAGCAACCTCAAAGCAAATACATACAACAAAAAATCAAGCCAAATCAGATTACTGCTTTTAATAAATTCACCTCTAGCGCCTCGGCAAATGGCTTCCAGGAGTACAAATCATAAACTGCAAGTAACTTTTATATAAACAAAGGCTCTTCACACTCAAACAATTAAACAATCAAATAAATCACAATTAATTAAAAGCTTCCATGTGCAATCAGCATTTATGATTTGTACTCCTGGAAGGCATTTGCAGAGGCACTAGAGGTGAACTTACTAAAAGCAGTAATCGGATTTGGCTTGTTTTTCTGTTGTATCTAAATCAGTTTTTTTTTCTTTTGTGGTTTTGCTGTGCAATCCCAAAACAAAGCAGGATGGAGTACTGTACCTATTTCAGATAAGGGGACGCCAAGCTTGTGGACAGAACATAAATGAAGACTACAGGAATGCCTAAAGGAGTCGAGGGAGTAACATATAAGGGGACTGCCTGGGCTATATTTTCTAGAAATTCAGACATGAATAGATGACACCAGTACATGAAGCCACTGATCTGACTCGCAAAAGACAAAATGGAGAGGACGGAACAAGGGAAGAACACAACATAATTAACTAGAAGAAACCAGCTTTATTTTGGATATGAAATAATGGTACTTTACTAAAACAGACAAGTGAAACAAGTTCCCTAAATGGGTGATATAGGGCAAGTTTACTCAGGAGTAGGGGGAATAGCTGCAGGATGCTAACAATGACAGTCAGACAAGCAGGAAAAGCCATTACATTTGCTCTGATAGCAATATGTAAATGTTTATGAATGTTCACTACTTATATCTTGAAAGTATATATTCAAGGTTGTGCCAACATGGGGTATGCTGCTGTCATACAACTGACCTTTTTCATTACAGTTTTTTTCATTACAGTTTTGTGCCACATTTCCCTCATATTAATGCAGCTTTCTAGATGTCCATGACTGAATGAGTTGCAGTGCCCATAACATCTAGTTATTCCTCTCTAGGCTAGTGAAAACCTACCTCCATCATGCAATCACTGATGGTAGTTAGGGCTGCTGAGGGGGAAGTCTGGGAAGTTGTCCTCTTGGAACATCCAGCAGTGAGTTGGCCTCTTCCCAGTTCAAGTAGGATGGCAGAATGGTTAAGGTGTTTACTTTACAGACACAAGGTGCAGGGTTTGATTCTCACATAGGGCAATTGGCTAGGCTTAAAATGGCCCGCAAAGGCAATTAGCCTAGTATTAATCTATGCATCTATGTACCTATGTACCTATGTACTTGTTCCTGATTTGTACACCTCTTCCTCTCCTTAGCCTAGACAATTCTAGCACAGGAAGGAAGAGAAGTACACAGACCGCCCAGAGTCGAAAAGACCTGATCCTTCCCTTTGGAAATATATTATCTGTTGGCAGGGAGAAGGATCCTGGAGGGAACACGTTTCAGGAGTGGTAGTCTACAGAAGGAGATTCCTAATTTCACTTAAAGGATCTGTTGGAAAGGGAGTCTTCACTAATGCCAATTTATATCTGCTCGTCTAGTAGCAGTGAGTGGTCTACATGGTAGAATGCTTTTGTTAAATGTATAAAGGCTGTCCCATCAAGTCTTCCTTTATCTATGCTGCTCAAGATGTCATCAGATAGGGTCCCAAAGGGCTGTCATGGTACTTTGACCCCCCCCCCAAACTAATGCTGCCTTTTGGAGAGAAATTATATTGGCAGATGTAATCTGCCAATTGAGTGTAGATATTTTTTAAACAATTTTCCAAGTGTGCAAAGTACAGAAATAGGTCAAAAGTGGGAGAGGTTTTCTGGTTTCTATTGTTTATGAATAGGTGATGTTTCTTTCCAAATATTGGGCATATTGTTTTTTTTTTTTAGACAGAGGTTATAAGTGTGAGCAAGGGGGGACATTAGGAAGTCTTTGCGCAGAGGGATGAACCAAAAGTAGATGTTCTCTGACCCAGCTGAGGAGTGAGTGAGAATATGGTTTATCCGAGTTGCTATAATCTTTGCATCTGATGTGTTTAAAGTGGAAGGACGGAGACTTGAGGGGAGGGATAGAGAATGGTGCTAGAAGGTTAGAGGGGTTGGAGATATTTGGTAGATTGCTGAATTCATGGAGAAATTCTAAGGTAGTGAGCTTGGTGTTGTTAGAGTTTAGGACCTTGGCACTAGTGTTTTTCTGGAATCTTGTTTCCTGTGAGTAAATTTCACTCCACAAATATTTCAGTTTATTCAGGAGGGGATACTGCCTTGACTTGTGATAAGCATTCTTAAGGCTGTGCATAACTTTTTTTGGCGAGATTTTTGAGTATGGTGAATTGAGAAAGACACAGCGTTAAAGGTTTATCTTCACTTACACAAAGCTTCATCTCTCAATTGTAGGAGTTGCTTTTGTTCTTTATATATTCAATTTTTTTTTTTTAGTGAATTTAGTAACTGGGAAATTAAGTCTTTTGAAGGGAGAGAACAGCTTGGGTTAAGTTGGATGCTGCTTCATTAAGTCTTGAATGTTGAAGAGTCGGGCCAAGTCAAATGTTGATAAGTGGCGTTTTAGGCTGTCAATGCTGTTACTGGATTTTGGTCTAAATGTTACCAGTCTGGGGGACGGCTTAAGGCACTTGTTGCATATAATGAAAGTTACGGGCAGTGGTCATTGAAAATCAGAGGTGGGAGGTACGGTTGGACATGGCCACCATAAGCAATCCTCGGTGCAAGTGTACTAGGGAGTGGTTGAACGAGTGCCAGTTGCATCAGGTTTAGATCGGCAAGACATTTTGGCACATCAATGCAACTAAGCCCAAAAAAAATTAGGTTAAAATCTGAAAATAAAGAGATTGCATTTATATGGGAAGTTGGAGAGAATATTATGTATGACCAATTTGAATTTGGAAAGGGAGACGGGGGTGGGAGGTACATGAAAGTTAGTAGGAGGGGTGATTTCTTACTGGAAGAATTGTCTTGTGCTACTATTGCACGGATAAGGTCAGACTTGTAAAGTATACCTAACACCCTTCCCCCTTTCCAGGCTTAGGACAAGGTCCAGTGACATGTAGATATATAAGGGAAGAATGTGCTGAAAGTTTGGTGGGTCAGTTCTAAGACACGAGTCTGTGAGTGCTATTTCCAGGTTGTGGCAGTAGAGAAATGCACCCAATCTTGTTAAGTTCAGGATACTTTATGCACTGAAGAGGGCACAGGTAACTGTACGTACAGAACACCGATGCACAAGATTGCTTGTAGAGGTAGGGCCAGGACAGTCTGATGTTACTTTGTAGCAAGAGAATGAAAATTACAGGGGTAAATTTGTAGGCAGAATTTGAAAAATTAAGGTTTAGGTTGGGTATATTTAAGTGCATTTAATGGGATTCTGCATTATTGTGAACTAGATACTTCTATACTCAAGAGTATGGAACTTTGGCATGGCAGATGCACTGGTTAAGGATTCTACCTTACAAGCACAAGGTGGACGGTCCTCATCTCCAGTCAACACCTGTGTGAAGTTTGTATGTTCTTTCTGTATCTCTGTGAGGTTCTTCTCACTGCCCAAAAACCTGCTGGGTCTTTCCACCTCAAACTCACCAAAAATTGAAATGAATCTTGGGCAGCAGCACATGGCAATGGGAACAGGTGAGTGTCTAAATGGTCAGTAGGTGTGGGGAAAAAAAAGACAATAAAAGAACACTGTTACCAAATCAACCAATCTAAACAGGAGGCAGTCAATTCAAATCATAAAGAGGAAATGACTTATTCAAAAGATGGGCAAAGATGCACTGTAACCACTTAATTGCATATTGAGCTGCTGATGAGCCACCTTTCTGCCAGCCACAAAACTAGGATGTGAAAGGTTCCCAGAAACGTGCACTATGACTACTAATGACAGAAAACAACTACTAGAGAGATGTCAGGATTACCTACAACCTAAATGACTGAGGGGGTGTAAAACATCTCCCTGTTCAGGTAGAGAATCTCTTACTCGTAACAGAATAGGTGTGGCAGAAGATTTCCTGGAGCTTTAATCAACTATGAGACTCATCTTGTAGCTTAGGCAGGAGCAGAGGATTTAAAGGAGCTGGCAGGTGTGGAGGATGTGCGGACCCTCTCAAACACTGAGGTACATCTTTGGCTTATACTCCAAAATTTTCCTGTAGTGGAAGGGATCAGCCTGAATTCATACTCTAAAGGCAGAAGAATAGGTTTTGTTTTCTTCTTCTGTGAAACTTTCAAAAAGGTGTAGAATTAGATTAAAAAGGGAGACGGCATCTGCTACTGAATATACCTTGCTGATCTAAACAGAAGGGGAAAAATGCTTTCCTGTGTAGTGGGCAGGTCTTTCTTCCAGAAGACTGACCAGATAAATCTCCCTTACAGTTTCAAGAGAGATCCTGGACTACAAAACCCATTACCAGACTCACTCTGCCTCCTGCTAAAATTGGAATGTAGGAATTTCCTTATTCTGCAAGGTTTCCTTCACAAAAGTTAGTGCCTTGACAAACACTCTAGGTACACATGAGAAAAAACACGATGATGCTTTGTATTAAATGTGAAGACCACCAAGTGAAAATTATGAATCTCCTATATGGGCATTGGATAGAGATGGGCCAAAATTATCTGTAATTTCAAATTACATTATCTGGCTGACCTGCATAACCTCGTGGAAGATCGCAACTTGAACAGGCTGCCAAGGACCAGGAACAGATGGGATCTTCCTCCCAGAACAATTAATCTATCTCTGTGAAGGATTAACCAGCTCTACTGTCCTTTGTAAGACAGTAGTCTTGGTTTATTGCAGAAGTACTGCAAGAACTGACTACTTCCTTACTGGAGCTTCTGTGGAAGACCCAAAATCTCTTAGAATTAGCTGCATAACACCACATCTAGTTCTTGACAATGGCTCTCAGAGACGGGACAAACTCCAAGAACTAGCCTCCCATGAGCTGTTCTTTTGGATATACAGAAATGCTGAGGTGATACTCATGGAATCCACCACCAAGGAGGCTATGTATGTAAGATATGGGGTGGCAGTACTAGCTAATGCTTGCAACCTTTTCATACAATATAATTTCTTGTTCTTGTAATACTAGGTGAACCAACAAAGCAGAGGAAGAAGCTACGGAGGAGAAATCAGCCAAGTCCATCCAGAGAGACCACCACCCATTTTCCTTTTTTGGAGGGCTTTACTCAAATTCTAGAAAGCCTCTCCAAAGATGGTATCAAACCAGAGTAGGGCAGCTAGAATGGTTTGCCTGAGCTCATTTTTGAACAAAAACTTGAGATGCACAGACATATTTCTGACCCAAGTACCCTGTCCACTCCCATCAATGTCAAAGTTACAGCAGGCTACAGGTAACCCAACCAGAAAAGCAGTTTTATGACTT
Source organism: Protopterus annectens (assembly GCF_019279795.1). Taxonomy (NCBI): domain Eukaryota; kingdom Metazoa; phylum Chordata; order Ceratodontiformes; family Protopteridae; genus Protopterus; species Protopterus annectens. The sequence continues at coordinate 644,844,261 of NC_056746.1, forward strand.
CTTCCAGAAACTGTTTGACCCTAGAATGCATCAAGTTCTGCTTTTCCATTGTCTAGTCCACCCACAAAGGACAGCTTAAAGTGGAAGAGGTACGAGGTCAGGGACCCAAGTACCAGAGTGGCAGACAAAAACACACTGCTTCACCCAACCTATCCCAAAGCTTTAAAACTCCTTAGGTGTTCCAGTACCCAAGATCTATGCTGGACCAAAAATCACAAAGGACTCTGCCTTGGGACATTAATACAGGATTCCATTTTATTATGCCAATGGGGGATGCAGAGGGTATCCAACTTCTCAATCACAGGAAGCTGAATCCCAATATTTCTTGGCTACACACATGGTATCATTCAGGACAAATTCCACAGAACAGATGGCATAAGGTTAACCGTAACTATTCAAGTTCTGTTTAATTCTGATTCAAGGGTGTTTGAGAGAAGGCACAAAGACTTCAGGCTACTCTACAGAGGCCCTCAAATATCTCTATTTTTCACCAACAGAGGGTTCATCAGGACTAGAACTTTAAGTGGGTGAGGTCTTAGCCTTGTCAGTCTCAAAAACAACGACCATGACACCTACAGAATCTTCTTCCCAAAGGAGACGGAGGGTAAGGGGGGGAACTTTTCCTTAGCTCCAGCAGCTTACTATTTGAGCTTATCATATTAGTGTATGATATGATGACTGAAAGCCAGTTGTATTCTGAGTGAATACCAAAGCATGCTGGAGGTAGCAATGAGCCATAGGAAGCCCAAAGAAGGTCTTGTGTGGAGTAAATCATGTTACACAAGATGCACTCCCATACTGACAAAGTCAGACACCACAACATATCAAAATGAGAAAGCTGGCGACAGGTCATATGACATCTTGACCCCTTGTAGAAAAAATAAGAAAAAGAGGGAGGAGGAGGATGATAATGATCAGTGTCCTGTGAAATGCCCCACACACAGGCTCACATGGCATGAGAATCTTTACTACTTTTTTAGTTCAATTTCTCCAAGTGTTTTGGGTTTCTTATACCACGACAGGATGGGATCCCATTCCCAAGTCAAAGTATGAATTAAGTTTGTGAAATTAGTATTGTTTCAGTCTTTGATGTTAGTGAAAGTGCTCTTTGCATCACCTGTAATGCGCCCATAACGGACTCCTGCAATTCATATGGAGTTACATATATCGGTAGCATATCGAAATAACACTGTACATTCTTTTTTATGAGATCCATTGCTCCTACTAGTGGAACTGTCTGGGTATCCTTCATCCACTCTGCCTTCATTTCTGATTGTAAATCCTGGTATTTTATGACTGTAGGTGTCTGTACACAAGACACTGTAATCAGAGTGTAGCAATTTCATTCATCAATGATAGTTTCGTCTTCTTTTCATGGTTTACTTTATCTGGTTTTCTTATCTACTTTTTGCTGTTGATAATGGACGATACCATGTGATATAAACATCATTCTCTATAATGCTTCGGGAATGCTTCTTAGCTACTTCAATATTATAATGTTTGCACAATCCCCAATGCAAAAGTTTTGTTGCATTATTATCATTATTATGCCTTTCAGTATACAGGCTAACTGCCATTACTACCAGATCACACCCAACAAGATATGAGATTGTTTCAAGTTCTGTTTTTTTTTTTTTTTTTTTTTTTACAAAACCTTCATTTGTCTGTTTCTCCCACATGTTCAATGGACTTTGTAAACCAATGTGCATGTAGTCTACTATCCTGGGCCACCAATATTAACCTATTTTTTTTTGGTTTAAATTCACCTCTGCTTAACCATTTCTGTCTCAGACTCTAAACAACATGAGGTTAGTCTGGAGTTTTCTGCACTTGCAACTATATTTATGCCTTTTCCACATTTTTTGCCTTCTATATATATATATATATATATATATATATATATATATATATACATATATATATATATATATATATCGTACATTCAGTTGCTACCTGATTTTTGCCTACTTTTGGTTTGATTTCCAATCCCACTTGACACCGACATGCGTCTGCTAAACTAAGCAGGGAAGTCATCTTAGACTTGTTCTCATGTTTTAAAATTTCCACTATGTTTGAATCTGGTCAGGTTATCAGATATGTATACAGTATTACGATTGCAGATCTATACATATAATCAGTTTTGATGAGGCCCACATCTCCTTTAAAATGAGGAATATATAGTCTTGGTATACAATGATTTTTGTATATCATTTGATAAGCGACTCAATCACCTGAAAACTAAGTTAGAACAGGAAGAGCAAATTGGTTTACAGTTTGGACTTTGTTCCTAGATGTCAGGGCTGTTTTCAGTATTCCTGAGTTTTGTTTGCATTTGTTCATGGTTTATTGTTGACCCCTCATCAATTTCCCAAATATTTATATATTCTCTCCTGCTTAAGTTCCTTTATATCACATTCCTGACCCAGACTGATATTTTTATTACTGCTATAGCTTTTATACTTTGCATGTCACTTCTGCACATTTTACAAGACCAAATGACACTCTTATACCATCTGAGAAAAGTGTTGACTATTTCCAGTTGTGATTTCAGCTCATCTGATGAGCTACACAGTTTTAAACCATACACATAAAGATGGTGAGAATTCTTTGCACTTTGTTTCTGGGAGCCAAATTGTAATTACCTAATCTGTTAAGTAGACCTTATTAGGTTAAGAACAAGATAAAAGACAAGTGACAAAGAGTCACCCTGGAATATCCCCCTTTGAATTTCTATTCTTGGGATCACAAGTTGTCATTTATCATGCTATTTAAGTGAGCCTTCCCTGATGCAAGAGAAAGTGTAAGAAATAAACTCCATGAGCCAGAACTCGATCATAGGGCCTTCACCAGGGAGCTCAAAGGATTGCTCTGTGTATACTGGCTTGACATGCAACACAGCATGATCGGATATGGCACAATGAAAAGCACTTCCTATGATGGTCTCTGGGGTGCAACTCTTCTGCATCTTCCATCCAACTGAAAGAGAAGGCTGTATTAGAAGAGATGGAATGCTGCCATAGGGATGCTCCAGTTGATGTCTGCTGTCATGAACCCTTTACTTCTTCCAAAATGTCTGATTCTGGCATGGGTTTGCACAAGACACTTTTTACCAGCCCTTCCACTGGCCTTAATCCAAGGCCTCCCCTTACCCTGAGGTGATGCAGAGTCTGAGGCTTCTTACACTTTTCTTCTACAGCTCTCCTGATTAAAGCTTTGTCACTCATGTCAAAATGCGTCTCTCACCTAGAATAAACAATGGAAAGCAAGAACTCTTCAAAATTGTACATTTGGCTCAAAGATGTAAACTGTACAACCATCAGGAAATAACTGGAAAGTTCAAGGCTTTCTGTGATTTCCCAACCCTGTTCATGTACATAATGGGATGCATCATAAGGAGTGTGCAGGAGATGGTTGAGAAAATTCAGAATGGTATACAGATGGGGATATCACACAAGATATATACACACAGGTCCAGGACTCTTGCATGAACGCACTTTTTACCGAATCGCGAATGGGCAGGCATACTTGCGCGAAAATGCTTTTCACCGAAGCAGCATTTTTGCATAAGTATGCCTGTTGTACCGGTCGTACCATGGTGCGGAAAAGGGAAAATTCCCTTTTCCCCACTGTAGTGCAATCTCGGAGTGAGAATATTAAAGTAGGGGGTGTGGGGAGCCCAGGGGGGGCTTGCCCCCTGCGTAAAAGTAGATTTACTTTTTTTTTTTAACACACTTTAGCGAAAGAGCTTTTTCGGTGAAAGCTCTTTCATTAAAGTATGTTCGGTGATAGTGGATTCGGACTGTTGAACTTCATTCAACAGTCCTACATCCATGCACACATATATTATATACACAGACACACAATATATTTTACAGGTATATCTCAACAAAGGATAATACTGCAAGCATATCCCTGTTCATACTGAAGCACAACTTGAATCTACGGGTGGGAAACCAAATTTACCCCAGGACTGCCCCTTGTACTACTAATGGGCAAAGCAGCTCCTAAATGTTTCATCCCATGCATGAGTCCCCCCAAATTATATATGGCATAGTATGATTGAGTTATTCTTAATAGGGATAATATATAGAACACTGGTGTTAGATTGGCCTTGCCTGTCCCCAACGGAATAGGGTAATTCAAGCACCAAAAGGGAAACTGGTTAGGCTTAAAATGGCCTGCAAGGGCAGCTAGCCCAGCACTTACCTAAGAACCTATAAGAAAATCCCAAAAGCTATCCACAGCAGACAGCCTACTAAGTCAAATAAGCTGTTCCCTGCAAATAACAGCACTGCATTCCTACAGATAATGTTTTCAGAGGCACCTACCCCATGGCAACATTTCTTTTTCTATTAAAACAACCAAACAATAGAAAAAATTATCAGCTTCAATAAAGTGTCTCACCATTCTCTCAATTTATGCTGTTAAACATTACCTTTTCATAATGTGGTTTCAAAATCCCATTTATCAGTATTTCCAGAATAGACTATTTTCTCTTCTTTCAGTTAACACAACCACCCATCTTGTTCTTAAAACACTTTAGAAAAAGTACAGTTGTGTACACTTACCATAAATGTACCTGTTCGAGTGTATTCACTGTTGCAGTCATCACCTGTGGGTTATCCCTGCTGTGGTATCCCTTGGCCGGCCCGAATACCAGAGTCAATGTTTTTCTGCGTCAGCTGCTGCTGCTTGCTGACCGACATCAGGCCGTCAGTGCTATAAAGCAAGGCAGCTGACGCCATTACATCAGTTTCTCTTGCCCTAACCAGCCAGAGGCCCAAGTAAATATGGTAAAGTGGTCCTTGTGGCTAAAAGCCACTGTGAGAAGCTTATGTTCCCCTAAAGAAAGAAGATATAAGGGGGAAGGAGGGAGGGAAACCAGGACTGCAACAGTGAATACACTCGACTCGAACATCTACATTTATGGTAAGTGTACACAACTGTGCTATGTTCGTGTGTCACTGTTACAGTTATCACCTGTGGGAGGATTCCCAAAGTTGAGGAGAGGGGTGGTAGGATTAGTAAGAGACCTAGGCATGAGTCAGCATGCCCTGCAGAAAATACAGTTGTGTACACTTACCATAAATGTAGACGTTCGAGTGTATTCACTGTTGCAGTCATCATATTTGGGTTATCCTGCCAGGGGTAGCCCTCAGTCGGCCCGAATACCAGAGGCTTAGTACTTCTGCATTGGTTGTGGTCGCTCCAGGACTGACATCAGGTAGTCAGTGGTATAAAATCAGGCAGCCAACACCATTACATCAGTTTTTCTTGGCCCAACTGTCAGGAGCCCCCAAACAGGGAACTAGGTTATGGTGGAAGAACACCACCAGTAGAAAGAAAATACCTAAAATTCCCGGTAAGGAGAGAGAGAGAGAGAGAGAGAGAGAGAGAGAGAGAGAGAGAGACAAGGGGGGATGGTGGGGGACCGGGACTGCAACAGTGAATACACTTGGAACATCTACATTTATGGTACGTGTACACTACTGTACTATGTTCTTCGTGTTTCACTGTTGTAGTCATCACATGTGGGTTGATTCCCAAAGCTGAAGAAAAGGATGGAGGCAGTCAAGAAAATGAAGGGCTGGCTAGGATGCCCTGCAAGACTGCGGTGGCAAAGCCTGCCCTGGATTTGGAGAAGATAGGCAGGTGGTAATGCTTGGTGAAGGTATGAACAAAAGTCCAAGTTGCAGCCTCCAGGATGTCCCTGGTGGGGACCCCTCTGAGAAAAACTGCAGAGGTGGAGGTTACCTGGTGGAATGTGTCCTGACCCCCTTTGGGGGTGGTTTCCCGTGCTGTTTGTAGCAGAAATGGATGCAGTGTGCTACCCATTTGGAGACTGTTTGGATATGGCTTTGCCCTCTGCCCCTGCTGCGAAGCTGACTAGCAATTTATCAGTTTTTCTAAAAGATTTAGTCCTAGCCAGATATAATCTGAGCTGTCTATGCACATCTAGAGAGTGCAGAATCCTTTCCTCCTTGTTTTGTGGGTTAGGGAAAAAGGTGGGCAAATGAATGTATTGGTTGAGAGCAACACTGAATACCACTTTAGGCATGAAGGATGGGTTAGTCCTGAGGGAGACCCTGTCAGCATGGAAAATGATGAAGGGACCTACAGCCATGAGTGCTTGTAGCTCTGAAACTCTTCTAGATGAAGTGATGGCCAGAAGCAAGGCTATTTTCCAAGAGAGGAATTTTAACTCTGCTGAAGCTGCAGGTTTGGGGGGGGGGGTAGGGCGAGCTTTTCCAATGCAAAGTTAAGGTCCCAAGCGGGGGTAGGGGCTCTTCTGGGTGGCCTCAAGTTATTAGCCCCTCTTAGGAAATGTCTGATGAGAGGGTGTGAGAAGAGAGGTGGCTCTGTGCTGTAATGAGCAGAGATGGCAGAGGCATGAATTTTAATAGAAGGGAAGGATAGACCCCTGTGTAGTAGGGTCTGCTAGGTAATCCAGAATAAGAGATAGGGAGGTCTGTGCTGTTTCTGCTCCCTTAGCCTGGATCCAGGTGCAAAAGCCTTTCCACTTGTCAGCATAGGATTTTCTAGTGCTGGGGCATCTGGCCTCACGTATAACATTTAGGACTTGTTTACTTAGGCTGGCAGCTTGAGGAGAGGTCAGGGAATACGCCAAGCTGCCAGGTTGAGGGTCTGCAATTGGGGATGCATGAATTCTCCATTCTTCTGTGTCACTTGTTTAGGCCCAGACCACGATGTCCCCCATTGCTGGTTCTGTGCCCTCTTTAACGCAAGAACCATTCATCATAGAGCTCTTACTGTAGCCAACTATTTTCGTAGCTAGTCTGGGGCAATCAGGATTGCCCTTGACTTTTCCTCCCTTATTTTGAGCAGTACCCTTGAAATGAGTGGTAGAGGAGGAAATGCATAGACCAAGAGGTATACCCACTAGAAGGATAGAGCATCTACTTTCCAGGCCTTGCTGTGAGGGTCCCTGGTGCAGAATTTGCTGAGCTGATGACTGGAGTGGGAGGCAAAGAGATCCACCTTCAGGGTGCCCCATTTCTGGGTTACAAGGGTGAAGGTTCTGCGGTCTACCTGCTAATCATGTGGGTCTAGCAGGTTTCTGCTTAAGTTCTCTGCCAGAGAGTTTAGGGAGCCTGGCAGGAATTGTGCTAGCAGGTGTAGTTGCATGGCTGAGGCAGTGTGCCAAAGGGTCATGGCGAGCCTGCAGAAAGGATAAGAGTGAGTCCCTCCCTGCTTGCTGATATACCACATCACTGTGGTGGTGTCTGTTTTGATCAGCAGAGGCCCCAAGGAGAGTAGGGATCTGAAAGCTGGACGTGCTGAACAGCTAGCATCACTTTTTGGTTGATGTGCAGATGTATTTGATTTGGGCTCCAATGGCCCTGAATGCACCTGCCCATCCAAATGTTCACCCCAGGCATAGTCTGATGCATCTGTGGTGAGGGGTCTGGGCAGTGTGGAGTTGTGAGAAGGGAAGTCCCATGTTGTGGTTGCATGCTGCTGCCCACCAAAGAAAATCTTTCCATAGACAAAGTATAATTGGTATGACAGTCGCCACGTCTTGAGAGTGTTGACACCAAAGGCTTTTTAGGTACCACTGCAGTTTCCTCATATGGAGTCTGGCATTTGAAATGAGTAGAATGCAGGAGGCCATGAAACGTAGAGCTTTCAGGATTTTCCCTGCGGATAACTGGATTCTGGTGGTTAGTTGAGAGAAGTAGCCTGTCAGGTAGGCTTGTTTTTCTGGAGTAAGGAATGCCATCTGGGATGCTGTGTCCAGGCTTGCTCCCAGGAATACAATTTTTTGTGTAGGTACTAGTTTTGATTTATTTTCGTTGACAGTATACCCCAGGGAGGTCAGTAGGTCCTTTACAAAGGTTAGGTGCTGTAACAGCTTTTCCTGACTGCCTGCCTGAATCAGGTAATCGTCTAAGTAGTGGTAAATTTGAATATTTCTTTGTCTGCAAAAAGCAATGGCTGGAGCCAGGCATTTTGTGAAAACTCTGGGAGCAGTGGATTTGCCAAAGGGAAGCGCAGATAAAGTGCATCCTGCCCTGAAACGTAGCTATTTCCTGCAAGATTCCCTGACTGGGATGTGAAGGTAGGCCTCTTTTAGGACTAGGGTGGCTAACCAAGCATCCTTGGAAAGCATAGGAAGAAGCTGCTGGAGGATGAGCATTTTGAATTTTATCACCACCAGAAAGGTGTTTATAATGGATAGATCGAGGATCGGGCACCAGGTGCCCTCTTTTCTGGACACCAGGAAGAGTCTGAAATAGAAACCTTGGCCTATCTGTGCTGCAGGAATATGCTGTGTAGCCCTCATGGTGAGCAGGGAAAGGACTTGGTTTTTGGCCTCTGCCCACTGGTTTGGAGGAAGATCTGGGAACCCTTTGGGGTTGTCAGTGTGTGGAAATAAAATTTGTATCCCTGGGACACTATGTTGAGGACCCATCGGTCGTTGGTAATGGAGGCCCAGTTGTTTGCATGGAAGGAGAGTTTTCTTCCTAGGGGCGCAAGCAGGTGAGCAGAGGTAACAGGTGGAGGTGTAAAGTCATTGTGAGTTCTTACCATAAAGGGGTGGCTTAGCACTCCATTTTTGAAGAGGAGGAACTCCATTGCTTAGATCTCTGCATTCCCTGGGGCTGCTGTCTGGGGGGTCTGCTTCCCCTGGGTCTGGGTCTGGGCTGAGCTGGCCTGGAGGGGGCCGGAAACGACCAGTGCTGGGAGGGGCAATGCCTACTGAACCACGGAGGCTGGACCTGTAAAAATAATTGTCTGCATAGATTTTGCTTTTTCTTCCATCTTTTTTAAGACCTCTTCTGCCTTGGTGCCAAACAAATTATCTTTGCTCAATGGTGTGTCCAATAATTTTTCAAAGATTTGACATGGTCTGGCATGGTCTGTTCCTTAAGCCAAGCATGCCTTCTAAGGACTGAAGCAGTGACTGCTGCCCTGCAAGATGTTTCTAGGTCGTCAAATCCACATTGCAAGGTGTGCTTAGTAACTTGGCTTACAGAATGCATAAGCTCTTGTAATTCTTTAATTTCTGCACAAGCAGGAAAGGAAGATATTTTTTGTTTGAGGAGTTCCATGGTATGCTGCTGATATTTCTGCATGTGGAACTGACAGTTTAGTGTTCTAATAGCAAGAGTAGCAGAGGTATACACTTTTTTACCCCATCTGTCTAAAGCTCGGGAAACCCTGTCTGAGGGGTGGGATTCTTAGCTGAGGTTGCTTTAATTCCTTTAGGCCCTTGAAAGATGACCTCTGGGTCAGCAGTAGGATTTTTGAAAAGAAATTGGACAGTCAGGGACTTTGTAGTACCGGTCAGGTTTCCTGGGAGCAGGAGGAAGGGTGTCAACAACATCCAGGACAGGGGGAATGGCCAAAGGTCTGTGCTGAGGTAAATCTAAGAATTCCCAGAGTCTCTTTTTTTGACTGACGATAGTCCTGACATTCCCATTGGAAATGCTCCCTTAAAGTATGAAGGGTTTCACCAAATAAAAAATCCTCGGGTGGAGAAGCAGTAGGAATGGATTCCTCTGCATCAGAATCCTCATAAGCAGAGAGGGGTTGCATGTCTTCATATTCAGAAGCATCAGAGTCATTGGACTCCTGTTCAGATAAAACTACTGGGGACAAGTCTCTTCCTTTTAGAAGGAGTAGGCTGGCTTCCCCTAATAAGCATAATAAGGTCTTCCGCCATTTTAAGCATTTGAGTTTGAGGCAAGGAAGCAGGTGCCTGAGCTTGGATCATCGTTTTTTTGGGCGTAGTTTGTACACTGGCCCTTACAAACTTGGTAGTTTTAGAAAGAACTGAAGATGCGAAAGTCGTCGGTTTGTGTCGAGTACCTGTAGTGCGAAGTACTTCCTCAGAAGCCGGTGCCTGCTTAGCAGCTCCGGACCCATCCAAAGTGGAGACATCTGCAGGATCCTTAGTTGAAGAAGAGTCTTGGGGCATACCGGACTCTGAAAGGGTCTTGGTAGCGGCCTGCAAACCCACAGAAGCGAGCATCAGGAGCTGCGAAAGCACCTCACTGAGGACCGGACAACTGACGACTAGCTTAACGGAAGCGTCGGCAGTTTTGGACCTGTGCGGTCTGTCTCTGTCTATCCTTACTTTTTTTGGAAGATCAGTAGTCAGATGGCTTACCGAAGCCATACCGGAATTAGAGGACTGAGAGTGAAAATACCTAGCTACAATAAGGGCCCAACGATGTATATAGTTCTGGCGTTGAACAAAGCACAAAAGCAACAGCGAGGGACGTCATGGTCTGGGCCTAAACAGGTGATGCAGTACGAATGAAAGTCTCGGTGTGGTATTTGCTTTTTACAGGCGAGACAATTGTTAACTTTTTCTGACATTGGCTAGAGCAAGAAAAAAGGATCCCCAATGGGGTACTTAGCTTTAGATGACTTCAACTTCAATTCGGAAATGAAAACTCAGGTAGCGGCCGACCGGTACTTATGCGAACTGCTTCTGCTTTAGGCTCCTCAGCAAGTAAGACTGATGTAACGGCGTCAGCTGCCTGATTTTTATACCACTGATGACCTGACGTCAGTCCTGGGGCGACAGCAACAGACGCAGAAATACTAAGCCTCTGGTATTTGGGCCAACTGAGGGCTACCGCTGGCAGGATAAATGATTGCAACAGTGAAACACGAAAAACATCTGCAGAGGCAAACACTGCCCTAGCCTTGGAAAACAGAGGTATGTGGTAATGTATGTTAAAAGTATGGACAGAAGTCCAGGTGGCAACTTCCAGGATGTCCCTAGTGGGAACTCCTCTGAGGAATGCTGTGGAAGTGGAGGCTGCCCTAGTGGAGTGGGTTTGAATAGACTTAGGGGGTTCCATTGTAATCTGTAGCAGAAATGGATACAGTGTGATATCCATTTGGAAATGGTTTGATTGGAAATGAACTTCTCTTCTGCCCCTGAAAGCAACTGACAAGTAGGTGGTCTGTTTTCCTGAAGGGTTTAGTACGGTCCAGATAGTATTTGTGCTGTCTGTGCATGTCTAGTGAGTGCAAAAGTCTTTCCCCTTGTTTTGAGGGTTAGGAAAGAAGGTGGGTAGATGTATGACCTAATTGAGTGTCACATCAGATACCACCTTGGGCATAAAGGAGGGATTAATCCTCAGGGAGATCCTGTCTGCATGGAAAATGATAAAGGGCTCAATGGCCATCAGTGTCTGAAGCTCTGAAACCCTTCTGGCTGAGATGATAGCTAGGAAAAGTCTTTCAGGAGAGTTATCTTGGGTCTGCTGAAGCAGCAGGTTTGAAAGGTGGTAGGGTTAGTTTTTCCAAAACATAAATCTGGTCCCAGGCTGGTGTGGGTGGCCTTCTGGGAGGTCTGATATTAGAAGCCCCTCTGAGGAATTGTTTAATAAAAGGATGGGAGAACAGGGGCTGATCTGTATCAAAAAGAGCTGAAATGGCTGAGGCATGGATTTTAATATTAGAGAAGGAGAGGCCACTATTTAGTAGCTCCGCTAGTTAGTCCAGGATAAGAGGGATGGAAGGTAGTGAGGTACTGCCCCCTCTTAACTGGCTCCAGGAGCAGAATCTTTTCCATTTTCCTGTGTAAGATTTTCTAGTGCTGGGCCTTCTGGCCTCTGTGATAATGTCTAGGACCGGTTTGCTTAACAGGGGCCACTAGTTTGCCTTTAGAGTATTAGCCATGCTGACAGTGTGAGAGTCTGCAAGTCTGGGTGCAGCACCCCCCCCACCACCACCTGAGTCAACAGATCTGAGATCAGGGAAGCTGCCTGGGAGGCTGTAATATCAGGCTACGCCGTAAGGGGTACCAATGTTGTCTGGGCCAATCTGGAGGAATGAGGATGACCTTTGGTCTCCTCTCCCTTACTCTGATCAGTACCGAAGGAATAAGAGGCAGAGAAGGGAATGCGTACACAAACAGGGAGTTCCAGGAGAAGGCCAAGGCATCCACCTTCCACACTAGGTGGTGATACTCCCTGGTACAGAATTTTTTCAGCTGATGGTTGAGATGTCAAGCAAAGAGATCCACCTCCAGAGTCCCTCACTCCTGAGTGATTTGTAAAAAGATTTTTCTGTGGAGCTGCCATTCGTGGGGGCCCAATAAGTTTCTGCTCAAGTGGTCTGCCAGGGTGTTGTTGATCCCTGGTAGGTTCATAGGTTAGTACTAGGTTATTGGCCCTAGGGCCTATACAAGCCTAGCCATAACAATTCCCTGGCTATTTCTTCCCACACTATTTACTTCCCTGGACCCTCGTCTAGCAGGGCAACTGACGCGATCCCCGGGGTGAATTTCCTTTCTCCCATCCAATCGTCAAAGTTCCTTTTGAAGAGGGCCAAAGAGGCGCGCTCCTTGACATGTATGGGCAGTCTATTCCATCCAGAGTCTCGGGAGTCTCTGGGTCAGGAACTTATCCCTCCAGCATGTTTTGTTTATTGTGATAACAAGGTTTAGATTCCTGGAGCGTGTGTGGCACTGAGCGATTGGGATTTCTTTAAGTGTAGCATGTCCAACAGCTCTGGGTTTGACCTGGCCTTGTATGTTGAGCAGAGATCGCCTCTGAGTAGACTATATGCGAGAGAGTACAGCTGGAGCTTTTTAAGGCAGTCAGCATAGGGCATCTGTTTTAGGCCTGATTACACCCAATATGTATTGTGCTGTTAGGTGTATTCCCATGGAAGAGGCAGTCAGCCAGAGGTTCACAGCTAGCCTGCACAAAGGGTAAGATTGGGTCCCTCCCTGTTTGTTGATGTACCACATTACTGTGGTGGTGTCTGTTTTGATAAGAGGAGCCTCTGGCTTGAGATGGGGTTTGAAGGATGTCAGAGCCTTTTGTACTGCCATCATTTCCTTCTGGTTGATGTGTAAGGGAAGGTGCTGGGCATACCAAAGACCTTGGGTGTACCTGCCTTCTAGGTGTGCGCCCCAAGCAATGTCGGAGGCGTTTGTGGAAATGGTCTGCCCGGTTGGGCGGAGGGTGAAGGAAAGACCCTTAGCGCAGGACCTTGCCCGCCAGAGAAACTCTGCCCTTATACAGGGGACCAGAGGGAGAGAGGTCTCTAGAGGTTCAGAGTGTTGAGACCAAAGGTTCTTTAGATACCGCTGAAGTTTTCTCATCTGAAGCCTGGCCAGAGGAATTAGGATGTAAGATGCCATTGTACCCAAAGGCTTGCAGGAACTTCCTTGCAGTGAGATGACTTCTGGAAGCCAGCTGGGTGAAGTAGAGAGGCAGGAAACTCTGCTTTTCTGGGGACAGGAAGGCCATTTTGGATGCTGTGCCCAGCAGTGCTTCCAAGAAAATGATCTTCCTGGAGGGTGTTTGCTTTGATTTAGTCTTGTTGATGGTGTACCCTAAAAGGAGGTTAGGAGGGTTTTGACAAAGAGGAGGTCCTTGAGTAGCTTTTCTTTGCACTCTGCCTGAATGAGGCAGCCATCCAGACAAGGGTAAATCTGTATACTTTTCTGTCTGCAAAAGGCTATGGCTAGGGCTAAGCATTTAGTGAATACCCCCTGAGAGCAGTAGATAAGCCAAAGGGTAGCAAAGAGAACTGAAAGTGTTGTGAGCCTGCTCTGAAATGAAGAAATTTCTTGCAGGATTCCCTTATGGGGATGTGGAGGTAGGCATCTTTTAGATCCAGGGTTTGTCAGCATAGGCAGCAGCTACTGCAAAGTTCACTTTGAATTTGGGGACCACCAGGGAGTTTGTTCAGAATGGATAAATCCAGGATGTGGTACCCTCTTTTCTGGGAACAAGGAATAGTCTGAAATAAAAGCCTTTGCCTGTTTGATCTGAGGGGACAGGTTCTACTGGCCCTTGAGATCCAAGCGTTTGGACTTGTTTCAATGCCTCTGCCCACTGATTTGAATTGGGAGTTCATTGAATTTGTATCCCTGAAAAATGATCTTTAAGACTCATTGTTCTTTGTTACAGAAAGCCAATTTTCTTTGCAGAGGGAGAACCTTCCTCCTAGTTTTTGGTGCATGAAAAGAGGGCAGAGGGGGGAGAGGGAGTCATTGAGGGGTTTTTGCCATAGAGGGATGGCTTAGAACTCCCTGCCTTTGGAGCGGAAGTGGTCCACTGTTTGGTTCTCTGCTATCCCTGGGATAGGAGCCTGGGTGCTCTGTCCCTGCAGGGATTACCTTGCCCCTGTCTTCTAGGTGCAGGAAAGGACATGTGTTTTAAGGGAAAATTCCTGCTCAACCTAAGAGGTTGTACCTGAAGTAAATCTTTTACTGTTTGCATAGATTTTGCTTTGTCTTCCATCTTTTTAAGCACCTGTTATGCTTTTACTCCAAACAAGCGATCCTTATCCCAAGGGTGCATCAATTAATTTAGACTTGACATGAGCAGGGAGAGGTTGTTTCTTCAACCAGGCATGTCTCCTAATGACAGATCTTGACACTGCTGCTCTGCTAGAGGCTTCTAGGACATCATATCCACAGTGCAATGAGTGTCTGGCCACTTGACAAGTACAGTGCACAGCAAGTCTGCTAACTCTTTCGAATTGGCACAGTCAGGAAAGGTTGAAATATTTTGCTTTAATAATTCCAAAGTGTGTTGTTGATATTTTAACATGTGGAACTGACAGTTGAGTGCTCTGATAGCTAAGGTTGCGGAGGTGTATACTTTTTTACCCCCATCTGTCCAGAGCTCTGGAATCCTTATCAGAAGGAATAGGATTCTTTGCAAAATTAGCCTTAGCTCCTTTTGGTCAAAGTGAAATGACCTCTGGGTCTGCAGCAGGATTTCTGTACAGGCATTTGTAAGAATCTGGTACTCTGTAATACCGGTCTGGTTTACTGGGAGCAGGTGGGAAGGTGTCAGGAGCTAAGCTGGATTCATGGAGGACACCATCCACCACCTCTAAGACAGGAGGGATGGGCCAAAGCTCTGAGCTGGGGCAGGTCTAGAAACTCTTAGTCTTTTCTTAGACTGAGGGAAGTCCTGGGATTCCCAGTGGAAAAGTTCCCTGAGCGTGTGAAGTGTTTCCCCAAAGGAAAGATCTTTTGGTGGGAGGCAGAAGGAATGGATTTCCTCTGCATCTGAATCCTCATAAGCAGAGAGAGGTTTTGTTCCTCTTCAAAATCTGAATAATGAGACTCCACAGAATCCTGTTCTGTCAGTATTTCAGGAGAAGGGTCTCTTTTCCTTTTAGAAGTTGTGGCCCGACTACCCCTGATAAGGGAGATAAGATCCTCCGTCACTTTAAACATTTGAGCTTGGGGTGGTGGAGCAGGAGTAAAATGGTGGCTAGAGGTACATTTCCTAGGAGTGGCCTTGCGTCTAGGCCTAAGAGTATCTATCGGTCTGAGAGAAATGGTAGTCGGATGAGAAGACGTTGGTTTTTGTCTAGATTCGGTAGTGCGAAAAACCTCCTCTGAAGCCGGTGCCTGCGTCACGCCTCTGGACCCAACCGAGGCAGAGACATCCAAAGACTAAGATTTCTGCGGCATACCGAACTCTGAAAGGGTCTCAGTAGAGGCCTGCGAATGTAATGTATCGAGCATCAGGTGCTGTGAAGGCACCTCACTGAATTATGGAGAACTGACTACCTGCTTAGTGGTAGAGTCATCAGAAAGCTTAGCCTTGTGTGGTCTGTCTCTATCTTTATTTTTACGTTTTTTCAGAATGTCTATGGATAGTTGGCTGACTGATGCCATTTCAGAACGCGAAGATGGAAGACGAAAATAGTTGGCTACAATAAGAGCTCTATGATGCATGGTTCTTGCGTTAAAGAGGGCACAGAACCAGCAATGGGGGACATCGTGGCCTGGGCCTAAACAAGTGACACAGTATGAATGGAAGTCTCGGTGTGGGATTTACTTTCCACAGGTGAGACAATTGTTAACTTTTTTGGACATCTGTTAGTGCAAAAAAAAAGGATCCCCAATGGGGAATTTAGCTTTAGACATTTTCAGCTGTAACTCAAACTCTGGTAGCGACTGACGCACTTGCTAACTGCTTCTGCTATGGGCTCCATGGCAAGAAAGACTAATGTAATGGCGTCTGCTGCCTTGCTTTATAGCACTGACGGCATGATGTCAGTCAGTGACCGCAACCAATGCAGAAAACATTGAGTCTGGTATTCAGGCTGGCTGAGGGCTACCACAGCAGAGATAACCCACAGGTGATGACTGCAACAGTGAAACACGAAGAACATCTGCAAATTCATTGAATGAAATGCAGTTGCCAGGTGTTAATACTCCATGGAGTAGGCAGTACACAGTATAATGCTGCATGGTGTCAACCATGCCCAGCAGCAATTTGTTTTATACCACTCTGCTGTATATAGCTAACTTGCTTGCTTACTTTAACAGCATCTGGCAAAATAAACTGGCAAAATCATGCACTTTCAAGATGTACTTTTCACAGTGTCAAAAATGAATAAGGCTTCCTTAAAATTAACATTAACAGAGCTATGCTATTACGTTGTGACTGCCAAATTTCAAGGAACTTTTCTGAGCCTTTCTTGGCATACCAATCTTTTTGAACTTTCATAGTAATTTGCAGCTACTTTTTAACTACAGCAGTATAGCATGCAACCCTTATTCACGCACAGTTAATTACAGTAATTTGCTGTTAAACTACATATACCCTTCCCAGCTTTGCAAATATGCAAGCAGCACACATACTATTATCTATATATATATATTGATATGGGTCTGTATCATATGATTCCAAGACCATATAATCAGATTTCTGAAGAGTGATTCTCAGAACATCAAACCTGCTTCTCGTCTAGAAGCCAGTACTTTGGGGGGATGGGTGTCTGTCCCTTCCACAACGTGGCCCGATCTCAGAGTTGGCATATATAATATGCAGGAGATGTGGTGGTGCAGATAGGCTTGCCCCCCTGCAAAAACAGTTAAAGTCATTCAGAGGACATGCCAGTTTGATGTTCTGAGAACTGATGCTTTGCAATTTAATCATATGACATAGATCCATGTAAAACACACACAAATAAATATTGGCAACTTCAAATTGATAGAAAGTAGGAGTGTCATTTATGGACAATATATTATGGTAGTAAAAGCATGCATCAGAATGGTTAATGTGGATTACCTGAAAAGCTGTAGTTAAAAGGCAGAGAGCTAAAAGCCTGTATCAACACAGACACTGGGCTCTCGAAGAATTAATTTCATAACTAAGAGCTGGGACACAGAAGACCAACAGTGCCTCTACTCACTGAGTAGCAGGCACCTACATGTGGATCTACTCATCATGCAGCAGCATCCCACTTGTAGATTTAGCCAAAGTTTGACACTATTTTTGGCAACCTGACTAGATGTGCTATACCCAGGTTGTGAGCTGTAAGGAATCCTTATTTTATGGAAAGATTTTAAATGAACTTGGACTACACATAACCAGAAAGATTAAAGCAAATGCGTGCTCTCTTTTTTGTTTCAAGTTAAAAATGAACATTACTTTGTGTTCTTCACTGCAAATAAATTGCAGTTCTTTAAAGGAACTGTTTCCAATGTTATCACTTGATATTATATGTATGGGAGCAGATGATACTGTCAACTGCTTGTTTTATAGAAGGGTTGTAAAGCTAAAATAATTCTGGGTTTATGTGTGCTACAGTCAACTGATGTTTTCTCAGCTATAGCACACTAGTGTAGTATTCCCTTTTGGTCATGGGGTAATGTATAAAAAGTAAGATGGTGGGGGGACTCCATAAACCATATGCCATTTGTGTTGTTGCAATACACTGTTTTAACACTACTGTCTATGTAAGAATGGTGGTACATTTTAGACATAATGCTGTTGCATCAACTTTATTTCACTTGCTGTTTATCAATGTTATTAAATACAGATGCAACACACTTTCTTGGTAGGAGAGCAGATAGTGCTATCTCTGCTGCTGTAAACTGATGAATGTTAAATTTGTACTACTGATCAATGCCTGTCAACAGAATGCATTTATGATGATTGATCATGTAATCTCATCCTCCCAACAAATATGCAACTGGATTTATGAAAAAAAAAATCAAAGTGCGTGAGAGAGTAAAACATACTTTAACAGCTGCAGAATACATTTAATTTATGTAATGCCTTTAAGTTGAACCAGTCTGCTGGCTTTAAGGAAAGAGATTTTAAGGTATTGTTCTTTTCAGGGAGACAATGCAATGTGAGTAATCTCAATAACATCAGTTATTTCCTTGCTCTAACCCTCCACTCCCTGACTGTCCAGATTGCTAGGATTTGAATACTCACAACTATCACTGTACCTCTAAACCTGTAGAAGCATTATGACATCATAAAGCATGCCAATGGGGCATTATAAGAGAACAGTAGAACCAAGGGTTCCCTAGATTCTATGTCATCACACTATCCATACATCCGATGTACTTTAACAGGTAAACTGACACAGTTTCATAGACTCCCATGGAATGCAGTAACTGTAGGTATTCATCTTCTGCAGTACTTTCAAAAGGCTCAAATATCTGACAACATTAAACAGCAAAAGTTTGCAAGCTCTTGCGTTCAGAAAGAAAGAACACATCCAACCATCTGAAAGGTTTATCAAAACAGATGAGATGCATTTACAGCGTCACCTACAAACAGCTTTGGTGGGTCTGTTAGGTCCACAGTCAAAATGGGTAAAAATACAGAAAACAGAAATGAAGCCAGTGTCCGTTTTTATTTTCTGCCCCCCCCCCCCCCCCCCAGCAGTCCTTGCATGCTCTGTGCTACTATTCATCTAACCACATCTCCCTTAGCCTTTTCAAATATCGTCTGGCACACATCAAAGGCTTTCCTAGAATTCACATAATCTATACCATTAACACACTACAATCACCATTTATTGCAAAATCGCTTCCAATCTTAACATAAGGAGTGCAATGAGAAATAAAATTTAATTGAAAAAGGTGCTCCTGAAATTGATCAATACACTGAGCAGGATGCAAAAACGGCAAGTAGAAATATACATTCACACACATACATGTATACACATGCATGTATACTTATATATATATATATATATATATATATATATACACACACACACACACACACACACACACACACACACACACACACACACCCCGTCAGAATATACTTGTAGACAAAGTCAAGAACAACCTATTTACTGCCCTGCTGTGGATGTATAACCTCCATAAATAGGTGTTTGGATAGGTACTTATTTACATTTCTTCAAAACAGCAGTACTAACTTTTGCTGTGCTATTTGTATAAGGTTTGCACACTATAACACAGACGGTAACTAGCTCTGTATATAACATGCTGTAGGATAACTTGTAATATCTACAAAAATGCATAAACCAATTTTAAATAGCCTAATATAAAATACATCTTCACAGGCAGCACTTAAATCTACATTTCTCATATATTTGGATATTTTATACAGTCCCCACCTTTCCATCTAGCAATACTTGGTTTAATTGTATAAACAGTATTTCAAAGAACAACATTAGGTAAACCTATATAACCCTCCCCCCAATTTTTTTACATCATCTGGTAATTAACTAGCTAGTTTTTAGTATTAATCTAATGCCATTGTTCTTTGTATAAGAGTTCCCTAATAAGCAGGGCATTTTGTCAAACCACATCTAATTACACTTCTCTTATTTTTTCTAATTTTATTTTTATGTTCTAAACTAAACTATTGTTGCTACCAGTGCCCTTCTTAGCAAGTGTGTAAGCTAATTAATATATGAAGTAAATTATATAAAGCAGGTATGTAAAGTGTAAATAGTAACAGTTAAACACACAATCTCCTTTTGAGCCAATTCACCGATTTCTTTTCTGTCCCACAACATTCAAAGCAAGTGGGACTTACCACTATGGAACGGCCACAGAGGTTCCTCACTAAAAGAAAACAGGGTGCAAGTAAAATGTCCGATTCAGACTACCTCAAGGCCCTATCCCTAAATTCATTCTCCTACAAGCTTTTGAGGGGAGATCTATGCCTAGCATTTACAATCTCCTTAACCTCACCCACTCTACATATTGGGACTACTTACTCAACCAAATTAATATCTTCCCAACTGTATACTATTACTATTATAATCCAATCTCCCCATAACTATCCCATCAGCCACTGCTGAGTTTTCAGAATCATCTTTCCATTTTCTAGATCAGTTGCACCCCAAATTTAAGTTTTTACCTATCATACTCTTGTCAATCCTATACTATAAAGAAAACATCTACTAAACCTCCCTTTGCATCAATACCTTCTGGAGTAACTGTTCATTTTTATGTAATAGTACACATTCTATTCTATAGTACACAGTTTATCATGCACATCCAGTCGTCCTTGCCAAAAAGGGGAGAATGGACTGAACTCTGACCATCTGAAACTTTGTGCATAGATCTGACTAGTTCAAGTCGCAGAGATCCAAAACTGGTCTCCAGTCCCGTTTCCTTTGGCACCAAAAAGCATCTTGAGTAAATTCCGTACTCTATCTGGTCTGGTGGGACTTCTTAGATGACACTTTCTAGCAGCTTTAGCATTTATATTGCTGCTGCTCTCTTCTGACTAGGTGGAACATTGGTAAATTTGAAAACTGATTTAGGCTGGAGGGAAAAGGGAATTATATAACCTCTGAAAATAATCCTCTAGTGCTGACAGGGTCTATTGGAGAAAGAATCTCTGGAGACTTGGTTCTGTGGGAGTCGTCGTCCATTTGAGTTATGCCCTCTGCCCCTGGGGGAACTATCTCCACATGGACCTTGGAAAGGACCCTGGGACTTCCTGAACCACATTTTTCAATCACCTCGTTGATTCTTAGAAAAGGATCTTTGAGGGGTCGAGAAATGTAAGCCCACTGCAGGTTGGGTCTTTTCATCTTTTTCACACCTGGAGTGTGTCCCCCTAATTTTTTTGTTCAAACAATGAACTGCCATCAAAAGCAGCATTGCTGAATGAGGACTTGAACGGCTCTACAAAACCACACAAGGGCACCCAAGCATGTCTCCTGATGGAAATGCCTGAACCTGCAGCCCTTGTGGCACCTTCAGCTGCATGCGAGAAGTCTCATGGATGAATTGAAACAGACTAAAGGGTAGCAAACTGTGAAGCCACAAAAGATTGAGCCTCAGCAGGTGTGGTCCCTGAAAGGGATTTTGAAACTTCCTTGATCAAATCCCTTTGTAGTCTTGTAAAGTGTGCCAGTAGTTCAGTGACCTAAGAGCAAAGGTCAATGAAGCATACATGCTTCCCAAATCTGTTCAACACTCAACTCCGTTAGGGGATGGACAACGGAACTCTGCTCAGCAAGTTCCTTCTTAGTGGCCGCCGCCACAACCATAGCATCTATGGGCAACCCTTTACTCCAGAGTTTCCTACCTACAAGGCAGAGCCAAAATCCAATTTAGCCTCTTAATAATTGGCTCAACTGAGTCAGGGTCCTTCGATGCCCACCTACAGATCAAGTCAATGAGCTCATCAGTAGGTGGAATAACTCAGGTGGTAGATGGGCCAGCTCCAAAGACTTCCAGAAATACTAACTCCTATGGGGAAGGATCATCAGAGGACCAACCAACTCTCTGTTTAAAGTTCAAGAATGTCTCCAAAGAAGACGTCTTCAGGAGGTGATCATGGGGACCCTTTCCCTTCATCAAAATCAATATCCTCGGTGACTGACCAGAAGGATCCAGGAGAAGGAAGATAACACAGCTGAGAATCCAGGCTTCTGGCCCATTGGTTGCCTCTGCCCTCAAGGCAATATGCCAGAGACAGAAGTTGGAGCAGAGCTGTCCAGTGCCAAAGCTCTGAGAGGTAAAGATGGCTCCAAAAACTTCGGAGTCGAATCCAACACCTCAGATCTGACAGGGCTGCATTGGCTCAGAGAGTCATCTGGCTCTGCAGACATCAGAGCCAGTGTACTAAGAGATCGCTTCAGATCTGAAGATAAAACTTTCTTTGGATCTGAACCACATGGACCTGGAAGCCTTGGACCCAGGGGCTTTGAAACAATAGGTCAGATCAAAAAGTTGTCATCAGTGGAGTGACAGAAGGACAGACTTCCTGACCCGCAGGGGTAGAAGCTGGGTCAACTACAATCTCATTCGGTGCTGCGAGAAATCTCATCATCATCCTGTCCACATTGGCTTTGGCTAGACGTCTGGAAGATAAGAGAGGAAGCCAAGGATGGGGACTAGGTATGTCGGAGTTCCAAAAATGGAGAGAGAACTCTGGATGGAACTGTGTCTACAGTGGGAGAGTACTTAGTTCTAGGTAAAGTTGTCAGATCCAAGGTGCTCAGAGCTTAACAGGAAGTTGTGGGATCCAGCATTGAAACAGTCGAGGCAGTATTCGGATTCTTGTTAGGTGGCGCTGAAGGAGTCGTCGTAGATCATGGTGGTTTAGAAGATTTTTCAGACAGTCTATTTAGATTTGGAAGGTTGAGCTCCAGTAATACCCTCAGAAAAGGGTGTTGGAAGCAGCTTTTTCAATACAAGTTTATTTTTACAGTCAGCAATTGCCTAAGGATTAAAACTTTGACATATGCTGCATTAAACCTTTAGGTGATCTGACTGTAAACAGTATATGCATAGGGAATGCACATCTGATAAAGGCAGTTTGTGCTCACACTTGCCACATTTTTTGAACCCCAAAGGGCCTTTTGCTGACATTCTGACCAAAGGGAAAAAGTTATGCAGAGGAGAAGAAAAGAAAAAAAACTGTTTTAAGTGTGAAAGAGTGAAAAAGAAATACCAACAATAGTATTAAGATTACACAAAAAGCCTAGATTATGTAAAAAGGAAATACCAACTATGGTAAAGAGAATTAGACCTTGTGTAGAAGAAAAAGGGAGAAAATATCTAAATATATATATAATTTAGTAATTAAATTTGAAGAAACTTCTCTCTTTCAAAAGAATAACTTGAGAGCTGAAAGATGACCACATCTTACTCGCGAAGTGGCAAATGAGATTTGAGATATGTTTGGGTTGGTGCATTATGGGTTAGGGAGGAGTTCAAGTGTGTTTTGGTGGCCACGAACTAAAATAAAAGCCAAGTCGGCTCAGAGGGTAAGATCCAAACTCAACAGATGAGGATAGAATGAAAATTGACATCATCAGATCAAATACTAGTGACACCAAAACTTTTACCCCTGGCTACAGCATAATTACATTAGACAGGTTAATAAAAAAAGAGAGCTGGTGACACAGATCTTCTTTACTCCATCAATCTCTCAAGTTACCAAGCCAATCTCAAACTTCTATACTGCCAAATTACTAACTGCCTTTCTAAATTTAAAAAGGAAAAAGAGCTTATGCATTATTATACTATCTATACACACAGGCAACAATATACTTGTAGTAGAAGACATCCCCTCCTGGGCAAATAGGATGACCTGTAACAAAACTGTTCTCCTGGGCAATGTCGACATAGACTGGCTAACCATTATCCCCAGACTGCTATTCCTCCAGACTAAAGTTTTTTTAGTTTTACACGGTTCATAAGATCCCCAATCAGATATAACAACAAGCATGACAAAAGCACCATCACCAGTTGGATACTGAAATTTATGAACCAAGTAAATATAACTCTGTAGGTACACTTTCTGATTTTCTAAGTGACGATCTTCCTGTTTACATCTAAAGAAAGCACACCTACTAAAACTATGAACTATAGACAAACTTACTAATTTCAACCCTAAGTCTTTCAGTGATATATTACTGGGTATTAACTGGTCTCCATTAAAAACCTTACCTCAAGATGAAGCCGCCAAGCATTTCAACATACAAGTTCTGAACATACTTAATAGTCTAGCTCTATTACGTACAAAATGAGTAAAATCGAATCATGTGCCTTAGCTTACTAAACAAACAAAAAACCTTATGAAAGAAAGGGATACAAGTTTAAAAATGCAAGAAACATAAAACAACTGAACACATTCTAACTTTCAGGCAAATTTATAACTTGGTCAAAAAAACAAACACTAAGCTCACCTTCAAATAGACCATAAGCACCCCTCCCCCGCGTTTTGGTCTTTAATCAACTGTCTACTCAATTCTGGTACCAAAAAAGACTCTAATCTCTCTCTTACTCACCCCAGAGTGCAACCTTATTCAATACTTACTTGGTAGACAGAATCTTCTCCTTAACTATAAATTCAACGACTTCACCCAACACCTCATCACAAACTATTCCAATCTATTCACACACCTTCTCCCTCACAGCCCATCCTAAACAGTTTCCACCAACCAAATTCCATACACCACTTCTCATAATTCATCCCAAGCTACCTCACACCCCCACATTTACCTTCAAATCAGTTTCCACTTCCATGATAAATTTTTTTTCTTAAACTGCCTTCCCCTGCATCTGACACAACCTTTCCCCATATCATCTTAAACTATCTGCTTATGCCATAGCCTTCTACATATTACCTTCATAATAGATACATACTCTACACTCTAATCCCATGTCCCCTTCATATTGGAAAAAGGCCTATACCATCCCTCTCCACAAAGGCAGAAGTTCAACTGAAGTTGCTACCCCCCCCCCAAGCTACTACAAAAGGGCATCCACATTCAGCTGCTCCAACATATCCTATAAAGTCAACTGCTAACCGTATTCAACATGGTTTCAGGCCTGGTCATAATAGAACTTCCACTCCTCTATCCTTTATGGACACCATAAACAGACCAAGACACACATGGAAGACTGTTTGTACTATCCCTAGAGCTGTTTAAAGCTTTGGACATGGCCTCTCACCCAAAACTCTTGCAACAACTATTTAGCATTGGGTCAATCTACTCTTGCTCTAAATTGGTTCTATAGCTATTGATCTGATAAGACACCAGGCAGTAAAATGGCAAGGCTTTCTATCCCCATCTCTCCAACACAACTGGAGTACCACAAGGTTCCAACCTTGAAAATCTCCTTTTCAATATATTCAGCAATAACAGTCTCTCCCATTTCTTACAAATAACTCAAGAATCCTTCACACCTCACTTGAGATCTGGCTTTGTAATACCAAACTTCTTAAAACTAAAAAAAAAAAAAAAAAACTAAGCTAATCTTCTCTCGAAAAAACTTACTACAGTAACAGAACTTTAAAATCTTCTCCAAATAATAGTAGTAGTCCTCCATACAAAATTACTAGGTATGGTAACTGATGAGTCTCAAATTTGATCTTCACATCCAAAACAGAAAAAAAACTCTCCAAAAAAATTGGCAAGCTCTGCTGTCACAAATATTACATTCAACCATAAAAATCATTCTGATAGCTACATACACCTTTCTTCTCACTCCAACATGGAGCTCAGAGTCTTACAAATCTTCACACCACACTAAAATCTAAACCCAAAGCCTACTATAATAAAAGTGCAAAGTTTGCTACTAGCTCAACACACTTCACTGCTCTCCACTCATTAAATTCGCTTGAACTTGCCCATCACCTCACCTACTACTTTCAGCTAGTTACAGCACATATTTATAAATCTATGATTGTCCTGCCCTCAAACAACATTCTCCCTTGCTAGCACCCTAACAGCCTCCTTGGTCTAAAAAAAAATTCTCATCTCCATCTACAAACACAATAAATCTCCTGGTCTCTGCTTCTACACCAACACTGTTGCAAAAAACTGGAACTCTGTCCTACTACCCATCACATGTAATCCAAACCTATAAACATTCAAAGCCTCTCTAAAGGAATTCCTGTCCAACACTTGGTTCTGCTCATGTTCCACTCCTGGATAAACTCTCAACTACCCTTTCCTCCTTCTCCTCTGCTAGTAACTGCATTTTCTGATTTGCACTTTGTCTCAGTCTTAAGACATTCTGAATACGGATTTTCCCCAATGAACTTGCTCTTCCTCATGTATTACTACTACAGTTGTTTAAAGGTCTCTATGGAACTTATGTTGTTTTCTTGTATCCTTCATTGTGAACTGTTAATGCTTCTACTGTCACAAATATATTGTATGCTTAAATATGTGCAGCATTTCTCCCCAGGCCACTGCTGAAAATGGAACATCTACACCCAAATGGACTTTCCTGGTAAACAAATAACGTGTGTGTGTCTGTGTGTATCTAGGTTTACTACTTCAATCTCGTAGTGCAAGGGATCGAACAGCATGTGGTTGAAAGTACAGTTTCAAAGAGGCATAATGCCAAACCAGACTACTACAAATTCAGGATAACAAATGTAAAGCGTAATTCGGTAGTCTGAGTTCTGTATTGTGAACAGAGATTAGAGTACAGTAAGGAACGGGGTTGCAGGGGGGCTTGCCACCCTGCAAAATAGTAAAAAACTTCTGCCGTTGACGTGACAGTCTAACGGCAAGTGACGCTGAATAGCTTGGGTGACAGACATCACCTAAAGCTTTTTCGATTTAATTCGAATACGGACGTCTGAGAACTGATGTTGCAAATAGTGTACAAGTCAAGATTTTGCATCTGGCGTTATTTTTTTGGTGATTTAAAAAAAA